>NW_004955467.1:0-33586 GCF_000276665.1 Chinchilla lanigera
GCGGTGTATTCCACACATTCTAAGTTCACTCTTCCAGGAAGCACTCACTGTAGGAAACCTATAGCACCCACAGGAAACATTCTGCCTTGCTGAGGTAGGGGTGGAAACACACTCACTCTTGTGCTCTTACGAGCCTGTGGGAAAGGAAGGCTATGGGTGCATTGTTGTGTGAAAACTAGCAGGCAGAGCATACCGAGTGTACTCCCATACTTAGTTTCAGTAGGGAAGCTCAACACAGCACTTAGAAACTTGGGACTCTTTCAGGGAATTTGGGGCAGAAAGATGTTCTTTTCTTTCCAAACGGGATTTACTGCTTTCTAAGGGAGCATGTGTATGGCTGGTGTGCTGTGTATTCCAAGCATTCTAAGGTGACTATTCCCAGGAAGCCCTCACTTTAGGAAACCTATACCACCCAAAGGAAACATTCTGCCTTGCTCAGGTAAGGGTGGAAACGCACGCACTCTTGTGGTCCTATGCGCCAAAGGGCAAGGAATGCTATGGGTGCATTGCTGTATGAAAACTAGCAGGGCAGCATAGCCAGTGTACTCACATACTTCATTTCAGTAGGGAAGCTCAACACACCACTTAGAAGGTTTGCACTGTTTCAGGGAGTTTGGGGCAGAAAGTTGTTGTTTTTGTTCCAAGCGCGATTTACTGCTTTCTAAGGGAGCATGTATAGGACTGGTGCGCGGTGTATTCCACCCATTCTAAGTTGACTGTTCCCAGGAAGCACTCACTATGGGAAACCTATACCACTGAAAGGAAACATTCTGCCTTGCTCAGGTAAGAGTGGAAACATACTCACTCTTTTGTTCTCCTACGCCTATGGGCAAGGAATGCTATGTGTTCATTGCTCTTTGAATACTAGCAGGGAGAGCAGAGCCAGTGTACGCCCATACTTAGTTTCAGTAGGGAAGCTCACCACAGCACTTAGAAGGTTGGGACTGTTTCAGATTGTTTGGGGCAGAAAGTTGTTCTTTTCCTCCAAAGGGGATTTACTGTTTTCTAAGGATCATGTATAGGGCTGGTGTGCAGTGTATTCCACCCATACTAAGTTGACTATTCCCAGGAAGCACTCACTGTAGGAAACCTATACCACCCACAGTAATCATTCTGCCTTGCTCTGGTAATGGTGGAAACACACTCACTCTTGTGGTCCTGTGCCCCTATGTGAAAGGAATGCTATGGGTGCATTGCTCTGCGAAAGCAAGCAGTGAGAGCATAGCCAGTGTACTCCCATACTTATTTTCAGTAGGGAAGCTCACCACAGTACTTAGAAGGTTGGGACTGTTTCAGGGAGTTTCGGGCAGAAAGTGGTTCTTTTCTTCCAACCGGCATTTCCTTCTTCTAAGCGACCATATATAGGGCTTGTGTTCAGTGTATTTCACCCATTCTAACTTGCCTATTCCCAGGAAGCACTCAGTGTATGATACCTATAGGACCTACAGGAAACATTCTGCATTGCTCCATTAAGAGTGGAAATGCACTCACTCTGGTTCTCATATGTGCCTATGTTAAAGGAATACTATTGGTGCATTACCGTGTGAAAGCAAACAGGGACACCATATCCAATGTACTCCCATAGACAGTTTCACTAAGAAAGGTGAACACTCCACTTTGAACTTTGGCAGTATTTTAGGGATTTTGCATAAGAAAGTTGTTGTCTTCATTCCACCCAGGTTTTACAGCAATAGAATGGAGCATATATAGAGCTGCTGTAAAGTCAATTACATGAATACTCGCTTTAATATTATCAGGAAGCACTCACAGTAAGAAACCTACATGATTTACAGATGGAATTCAGCGATACTCACTGAATGATGTAAAAGCACAATTCTTGTCATATGTGCGTATGTGAAAGGATTGATAGGGGTATTTTCCTGTGTGAAAGCCAGTAGGAACATCATAGCCAAGGTACTCCCATACACAGTTTCATCAGAGAAGCTCAACACAGTGCTTAAAACTTTTGTAATGTTTCAGGGACTGGTGGAGAATGTTGATCTCTTCATTCCACCCGGGTTTTACAGCATTACAAGGAAGCATGTATTGAGGTGCTATACCAGTGTGTCAGAGGATCACTAGGTTTACTATTCCCAAGAAGCACTCACTGTAGGAAACCCATACAAGTTACAGCAAACATTCTGCAATGCTCAGGTCAGGGTGGAAACTGCCCCCCCTTTACTGGTCATATGGGCCTATGTGTGAAAGGAATTGAATGGGTACATTGCTGTGTTATAGCAAGCAAGGACTGCATAGCCAATGTACTCCCATTCACAGTTTCACTACAGAAGCTCAACACACCACTTAGACTTTTGGTAGGGTTTCAGGGACTTGGGGGCAGAAAGTTCTTCTCTTCATTACACCTGGATTTTACAGCATTACTATGTAGTATGTATTGAGCTGCTATACAGTGTATTACAGGAATACTAGCTTTGCTATTCTCAAGATGCACTCACTGTAGGAAACCTGTTTCACTTACAGAAAACATTCTGCAAGGCTCAGGACAGGGCTGAAACACACTCACTCCTCTATTCATATGTGCTGATGTAAAACTAATTGTATGTTTACCTTGCTGTGTGAAAGCAAGCAGGGATAGCATCTCCAATGTACCCCCACATAGTTTCAGTAGGGAAACTCAACACAGCACTTAGAACTTTGGGAATGTTTCAGGGACTTGGGGTAGATACGTTGTTCTCTTCGTTCCACCCGCATTTTACAGCATTACAAGGGAGCAGGTATAGAGCTGCTGTACCGTGTATTATAATAATACTAGCTTTACTATTCCCAGGAAGCACTCCCTGTGGGAAAGCCATACCACTTACAGTAAACATTCTGCGAGGCTCAGGGTAGATTTGCCATGCACTCACTCATCTGTTCATATGAGCCTAGGTGAAACGAATGATATGGGTCCTTTGCTGTGTGAAAGCAAGCAGGAACCACATATCTAATGGACTCCCATATACAGTTTCACTAGGGAAGCTCAAAACAGCACTTAGAACTTTGGGAATGTTTCAGGGACTTGGGGGCAGAAAGCTGTTCTCTTCATTCAACCTGGCTTTTAGAGCATTACAAGGGAGCATGTACCGAGCTGCTGTACAGTGAATTGCACAAATACTAGCTTTAATATTCTCAGTAATCACTCACTGTAAAAAAAATCTATATGACTTACAAAAAATATGCTGCGATGCTCATTTAAGGGTGGAAATGCACTTACTCCCCTTCTGTATGTGCGTATGAAAGGATTGGTACGTGTACATTGCTCTGTGAAAGCAAGCAGGGACATCATAGCCAAGGTACTCCCACACACAGTTTCACTAGAGAAGCTGATCACAACACTTAAAAATTTGGTAATGTTTCAGGGACTTGGGGGCAGAAAGTCCCCTTTCCTTCTGGGTTTTACAGCATTACAACATAGCATGTATAGAGCTACTGTACAGGGAATTACATGAATACTAGTTTTAATATTCTCAGGATACACCAGCTGTAAGAAACCTGCATACATTGTACAAAATATTCTGCGGTGCTCAGGGAAGGGTGGAATCCCACTTACCCTTCTGCTCGCATGTGCCTGTCTTGGTAACTTTTCTCATTGCTGGGACAAAATCCCTGATGCCCAAAGATAAGGAAGGAAAGGTTTATTTCACTTACAGTTTATGGAGGTTTCAGTCCATATCTAGCAAGTTACAAGGCAGAGTGGCACATGGTAGAAGGCTACAGCCCATGGCAGCAGAACACAGCAAAGCAACAAGTGCACACAAGGGAGGAAATGGCCAGAAGACCCACTTTCTCTCCCTTACACCTGTGAACTATCCACCCCAGGGCGCGTGTAGCTCTCACACCCATAATCAATCAAACTCTAAAAGCCTGCCCCATGGCCACATGAGGCTTTGGGGGGACACCCAGACACAAAGTATAACATTCCAACCATGGCCCCCCAAAGACTCATGCCCATCCCTTTATACAAACAGCAGTTAGTCCATCTGAAAGAGTTGCCAAAGTCCTAACAGTTGCAGCATTGCTGAGGAATCTAACTCCCAAGTCTCCTCCAAGATGTAAGGCAACCTCTTAGCTGTGAGCCCCTGTACAAATGAAAAGTTAAACACTTCCAACATTCAATGGCACAAAATAAGCAGTACCATTCCAAAAGGTACAAACAGGGGGACACACAGCACTGGGACCAAAGCAAGTCCAAAATCCAGCAGGGCTAACGTTATGTCCTGTAGTTCCATGACCAGCATTTGAAACAATCTGTGGCGCATTGTGAGCTCTAAAGGGCTTGCATGAGTCCACCCCTATGGCACTTCTGGTGGTTAGAGCTTCCATGGCTTCTCTCTTAGGCATGCTTTACTCCCACCTTGCAGCTTTTCATAGATGATGCACGGTCCTGTCTTTTCTAAACTTCCGAAGTCTCCAGGGCACCATTTGCTTCACACTCACAGCCTCACACACTGCCCCCTCAGGGGCATACTGCCTGGCCTCCCAGGCCTTCTGAAATCTGGGTGGAAGCCTCTTAAACCTCGGAACTCGTGCATTCTCCATGCACATAAATCCAGAGCTACGTGGATGATGCCAAGGTCTGCTGCCACCTGGAGCAGTAGCCAAGCTTTCCTCTCTCTTGGCCACAGGGGTTGAGTGCCTGGATCACTGGGCACTCTGAATCCAATTCTGAGGAACAGATCCTCTATGCTGCTGCCATTCTGGAACCTGGTGCGGCCGCCACCGCCATTCTGGAACATGGCGCTCAGCAGCTTTCTCCTCAAGGCAAGGTCTTTCACCTTTGCAGTTTTGCCGCTGCAAAGGGTGGAGACTTGCTGCTTCCTGTGATGCCCTCAGGCCATCTTTTTTAATTTCTTGTTCCTTCTCAACAGTGGAGATCTCCTCAGTGCTACCTTTGCAGTGCACACCTTTACCGGAGCTTTCTCTCTGGCCAAACTCACATTTTAAATCATCCTCTTGGGCTCTTTGTTCTTGATTCTCAATATAAATCTGGCTAAAAGCCCCCAACAATAGCCATGCCTCTTCCCCAACATCTGACTGCCCTGCAATTTCTTTTGCCAGATTAACCAGTCCACTGTCACCCTTAACCTCAGTCTTAGGCAAAATCTATGGACACGAGCAAAACGCAGACAAACTTTCTGCAAAGCCATAACACACATCGTATGGAGTCCAACGAATGCAGTCCTCCTTCCCAGCAGAAACCTCCTGAACCTGGTCTTTACCGCACGATTTCTGTCAGCCTTCTGGGCTTCTGAGCTCTGACTAGAATCTCCCAGACAGAACAGTCAAAGCTGTTCTAGCGCTTCTCTTTCAGGCGACATCTCTGAACCTTTCCGAACACTTCCCACAAGCCATTTCCAAAGGCTGTTGAACCACATGGTCAGATATAGTCACAGCAACGACCCCACACCTCTGGTACCAAATTCTGTCTTGGTTACTTTTCTGTCATTGCTGGGACAAAATACCTGATGCCCAAAATTAAGGAAGGAAAGGTTTATTTCACTTGCAGTTTGTGGAGGTTTCAGTCCATACTTGGCAAGTTACAAGGCAGAGTGGCACATGGCAGAGGGCTACAGTTCAGGGCAGCAGAACACAGCAAAGCAACAAACACACACAAGGGATGAAATGGCCAGAAGCACCCGCTTCCTCTCCCTTACATATGCAAGCTATCCACCTAAGGGCCGGTGTAGCTCTCACACCCATAATCAGTAAAATTCTAAAAGCCTACCTCATGGCCGCATGAGGCTTTGGGGGGACACCCAGACATAAACCATTAACAGTGCCTATGTGAAAGGAATGGTACAGGTACATGGCTGTGTGAAAGCAAGCAGGAACAGCATAGCCAATGTATTCCCACACAGATACTCTAAGGAAGCACAACACAGAACTTAGAACTTTGGTAAAGTTTCAGGGACATGGGGGCAGAAACTTGTTGTCTTCATTCCAGCAAGGTTGTACAACATCACAAGGGATCATGTATAGAGCTGCTGTACACTGTATTATAGGAATATTAGCTTTACTATTCCAAGGAAACACTCACTGTAGGAAACCTATACCACCCACAGGAAACATTCTGCCTTGCTCAGGTAAGAGGGTAAACGCACTCGCTCTTGTGCCCATAGGAGACTATGTGAAAGGAATGCTATGGGTGCACTGCTGTGTGAAAGCAGGCAGGGACAGCATAGCTAATGTACTCCCATACACATTTTCACTAGGGAAGCTCAACACAGCACTTGGAACTTTGGGAATGTTTCAGGGACTTCAGAGCAGAAACTTGTTCTCTTAGTTCCACCCAGGTTTCGCAGCATGACAAGGTAGCATGTACTGAGCTGCTGTACCCATTTATCAGAGGAACACTAGGTTTACTCTTCCCAAGAAGCACTCACTGTAGGAAAACCATACCACTTAAAGCAAACATTCTGCAATGCTCAGGGCAGGGTGGAAACACACACACTCTTCTGCTCATATGGGCCTATGTGTGAATATAATGGAATGGATACATGGCGGTGTGATAGCAAGCAGGGACAGCATAGCCAATGTACTCCCATACACAGTTTCACTAGGGAAGCTCAACACAGCATTTACAACTTTGGGCATGTTTCAGGGACTTGGGGGCAGAAAGTTGTTCTCTTCGTTTCAACTGGGTTTTATAGCATTACAAGAGAGCAGGTATAGAGATGCTGTACAGTGTTCTACAGGAATACTAGCTTGACTACTCCAAGGAAGCACTCACTGTAGGAAACCCATACCACTTACTGAAAACAACCTCTGCGTCTCAGGGCAGGGTTGAATTGCCCTCACTCATCTATTCATATGAGCCTAGGATAAAATGAATGGTATGGGTACTTTGCTGTGTGAAAGTGAGCAGCGACAGCATAGCCAATGTACTTCCATACACATTTTCATTGGAGAAGCTCAAAACAGTACTTAGAACTTTGGGAAAGTTTCAGGGACTTGGGGGTAAGAAGTTGTTCTCTTCGATCCACCTGGGTTTTACACCATTACAAGGGAGCATGTATAGAGCTGCTATATAGTGAATTACATGACTACTGGCTTTAATATTCTGAGGAAAAACTCACTGTAAGAACCCTATACGACTTGCAGAAAGTATTCTTTGATGCTCATGGAAGGGTGGAAATGCACTTACTCCTCTTCCCATATGTGCATATGTGCAAGGATTGGTATGGGGGCATTGCTGTGTGAAAGCAAGCAGGGAAATCAGAGCTAAAATATTCCCATACATAGTTTCACTAGAGAAGCGCAACACAGAACTTAGATCTTTGGTAATGTTTCATGGACTTGGGGGCAGAAAGTTGTTCTCTTCGTTCCATCCAGGTTTTACACCATTAAAAGGGAGCATGTATACAGCTCCTGTACAGTGAGTTATACGAATACTAGCTTTAATATTCTCAGGAAGCAATCACTGTAGGAAACCTATACAACTTACAGAAAACAATCTGCGATGCCCAGGGAAGGTTGGAATTGCATTTATTCTTCTTCTCATATGTGCCTATGTGCAATGAATGGTACGGGTACATTGCTGTGAGAATGCAAGCAGCGACCTCATAGCCAATATGCTCCCATACAAAGTTTCACGAGGGAAGCTCAACACAGCACTTAGAACTTTGTGAATGTTTCAGGGTCTTCAGCCAGAAAGTTGTTCTCCTCCTTCCACTCGGGATATACACCATTAAAAGGGAGTATATGCAGAGCTGCTGTACCAGTGTATCAGATGAACACTAGGTTTACTATTCCCAAGAAGCACTCACTGTAGGAAACCCATACCACTTACAGGAAATATTCTGTGATGCTCAGAACAGAGTGGAAACACCCAGCCTCTGCTGGTCATATGGGCCTATTTGTGAATATCATGGAATGGGTACATTTCTCTGCGATAGCAAGGAGGGACATCATAGCCAATTACTCCCATATACACTTGCACTAGGGTAGCTCAACACGGCACTTAGAACTTTGGGAAGGTTTCAGGAACTTGGGGGCAAGAAGTTGTTCTCTTTGTTCCACCCGGATTTTACACCATTATAACAGCATCTACAGAACTGCTGTACAGTGTGTTATGGGAATACAAGCTTTGCTATTCCCAGGAAGCACTCACTGTAGGAAACCTCATCCATTTACACAAAGCATTCTGCGAGGCTCAGGGCAGGGTGAAAATGCACTCACTCCTCTATTCATACGAGCCGATGTAAAACGAATGATATGGGTACGCTGCTCTGTGAAAGCAAGCAGGGAGAGCGTAGCCAGTGTACTCCCATACACAGTTTCACTAGGGAAGCTCACCACAGCACTTAGCACTTTGGGAATGTTTCAGGGACTTGAGGGAAGACAGTTGTTCTCTTCATTCCACCCGAGTTTCACAGTATTACAAGGGAGCATGTATAGAGCTGCTGTACAGTGAATCAAATGAATACTAGCTTTAATATTCTCAAGAAGCACTCACTGTAAGAAACCTATACGACTTTCAGAAAATATTCGGCCATGCTCAGGGAAACGTGGAAATGCACTTACTCTTCTTCTCATATGTGCCTATGTGAAAGGAATGGTATGGGTATATTGCTGTGTGAAAGCAAGCACGGACATTATAGTCAACGTATTTCCAGACCCAGTTTCACTAGGGAAGCTCAACAGAGCACTTAGAAGTTTGGGAGTGTTTCAGGGACTTTGGGGCAGGAAGTTATTCTCTTCTTTCCACCTGTCTTTTACTGCATTACAAGGGGACATGTATAGACCTGCTCTACAGTGTATTACAGGAATACTAGCTTTAGTATTCTGAAGAACTCACTGTAGCAAAACTATACTACTTACAGAAAACATTCTGTGAAGATCAGGGTAAGGTGGAAATGCACTCACTCATCTGTTCATAAGAGCCTATGTGAAAAGAATAGTATGGGTACACTACTGTGTGAAAGCAAGCAGGGACATCATAGCCAATGTACTCCCATACACAGTTTCACAGGGCAAGCTCAACACACCACTTAGAACTTTGGTAAGTTTCAGGGACTTGGGGGCAGAAATTTGTTCTCTTCCTTCCACCCGGGTTTTACAACATTACAAGGGAGCATGTATAGAGCTGCTGTACAGTGAATTACCCGAATACTACCTGTAATACTCTTAGGAAGAATTCACTGTAAGAAAGCTATAGAACTGACAAAAAATATTCTGCGATGCTCTGGGAAGGGTGGAATCGCATTTTTCTTCTTATATGGACCTATATGAAAGGAGTGGTATGGGTACATTGCTGTGTGAAAGCAAGCAGGGACATCATAACCAATGGAAGTTGGGAATAGTAATGGAAGTTGGGAATATTCCATGAACTTCCATGAACTCCTTTACACAGTTTCACTAGGGAAGGACAACACAGCACTGACAACTTTGGGATGTTTCAGGGACTTCAGGGTAGAAAGTTGTTCGACCCAGGTTTTACAGCATTATAAGGGAGCATGTATAGACCTGCTGTACCAGTGTATCAGAGGAACACTCGTTTACTATTCCCAAGACTCACTCACTGTAGGAAACCCATATCACTTACACCAAATGTTCTGTGATGCTCACGGCAGGGTGGATTCACACACTTTCTTCTGGTGATATGGGCCTATGTTTAAATGTAATGGAATGGGTACAGTGCTGTGTGATGGCAAGTAGGCACAGCATAGCCAGTGTATGACCATACACAGTTTCACTAGGGAACCTCAACACAGCACTTACAACTTTGGGAATGTTTCAGGGACTTCGGGAAGAAAGTTGTTCTCTTCATTTCACCCGGCTTTTCCAGCATTACGAGGGAGCATGTACAGACCTGCTGTACAGTGACTTCCATGAATACTAGCTTTAATATTCTCAGGAAGCACTCAGTGTAAGAAACCTATACAACTTACAGAAAACATTCTGTGATGCTCAGGGAAGGGTGCAAATGTACTTAGTCTTCTTCTCATATGTGCCTATGTGAAAGGAATGATATGGGTACATTGCTGTGTGAAAGCAAGCAGGGACATCATCGCCAATGTAGTCCCATACACAGTTTCACTAGACAAACTCAACACAGCACTTAAAATTTTGGGTATGTTTCAGGAACATCAGGGTAGAAAGTTATTTTCTTCATTCCACCCAGGTTTTACAGCAATCCAAAGGAGCATATGTAGAGCTGCTGTACCAGTATATTAGAGGAACACTAGGTTTACTATTCCCAAGAAGCACTCACTGTAGGAAACCCATACCACTTAAAGCAAACCTTCTGCAATGCTCAGGGAAAGGTGGAAATGCACTTACTCTTCTTCTCATATGTGCCTATGTGAAGCTAAGGGTATCGGTACATTGCTGTGTGAAAGCAAGCAGGGACATCATAGTCAATGTACTGCCATACACAGTTTCACTGGGGAAGATCAACACAGCACTTAGAACTTTGCTAAAGATTCAGGGACTTTAGGGCAGAAAGTTGTTCTCTTCGTTCCACCCGGGTTTTACAGCATTACAAGGGAGCATGTATAGAGAAGCTGTAACAGTGTATAAGAGGAACACTAGGTTTACTATTCCCAAGTACTCACTGTAGGAAACGAACACAGCTTATACCAAACATTCTGCGATGCTCAGGGTAGGGTGGAAACACACACCCTCTTCAGGTCATATGGGCCTATGTGTGGACATAATGGAATTGTTATGTTGCTGTATGATAGCAAGCAGGCAGAGCATAGCCAATGTACTCCCAACACAATTTCACTAGCGAAGCTCAACACAGCACTTAGAATTTTGGGATTCTTTCAGGGACTTGGGGGCAGAAAGGTCTTTAATTTGTTCCACCGGGTTTTGCACCATTACAAGGGAGCATGTATAGAGCTCCTGTACATGTATTACACAAATATGAGCTTCACAACTCCCAGGAAGCACTCATTGTAGGAAACTTATACCACTTACAGAAAACATTTTGCGAGGCTCAGGGCAGGGTAGAAACACACTCACTCATCTGTTCATACAAGCCTATGGGAAAGGAATGGTATGTGTACATTGCTGTGTCAAAGCAAACAGGGAGAGCATAGCCAATGTACTCCCATACACAGTTTCACTAGGGAAGGTCAACACAGCATATAGAACTTTCGTAATGTTTCAGGGACTTGGGGGCAGAAAGTTCTTCTCGTACTTCCACCCAGGTTTTACAGCATTACAAGGGAGGATGTATAGAGCTGCTGTACAGTGACTTACATGAATACTAGCTTTAATATTCTCAGGAAGCATTCACTGTAACAAACATATACGATTTACAGAAAACATTCTGCAATGCTCAGGGAAGTGTGGAAACACACTTACTATTCTTCTCATATGTGCCTACATGAAAGGAATTGTATGGGTACATTGCTGTGTGAAAGCAAGCAGGGAGAGCATAGCCAATGAACTTCCATACACAGTTTCACTACAGAAGCTCAACACCACACTTACAACTTTGGGAGTGTTTCAAGGACTTGGGGTCAGAAAGTTGTTCGATTTTTTCCACACGGGTTTTACAGCCTTACAAGAGACCATGTGTAGCACTCTTGTACAGTGAATTACACGAATACTGGCTTTAATATTCTCAGAAAGCATTCACTGTATGAAATCTATAGAACTTACAGAAAACATTCTCCAATGCTCAGGGAAGGGTGGAAATGCACTTATTCTTCCTCTCATAAGTGCCTATGTCAAAGGAATGGTATGGGTACATTGCTGTGTGAAAGTAACCAGGAACATCATACCCAATGAACTCACATACACCGTGTCACTAGGAAAGCTCAACACAACACTGAGAACTTTGGGAATATTTCAGGGTCTTCAGGGCAGAAAGTTGTTCTCTTGGTTCCACCCAGGTTTTACAGCATTAGGAGGGAGTATGTATAGAGGTGCTGCACCTATGTATCAGAGGAACACTAGGTTTACTATTCCCAGGAAACACTCACTATAATAACATCATACCACTTACAGGAAACATTCTGTGATTCTCAGGGCTGTGTGGAAACACACACCCTACTCTAGACATATGGGCATATGCGTGAGTGTAAAGGAATCAGTACATTGCATTTTGATACCACGCAGGCCCATTGTAGCCAATGTACTCCCATAGAGAGCTTCATTAGGGAAGCTCAACACAGCACTTAGAACTTTGGGAATGTATCATGGACATGGGGGCAGAAAGTTGTTCTCTTCGTTCCCCTCTGGTTTGGCACCATTACAAGAAAGCGTGTATAGAGGTACTGTACCAGTGTCCTACATGAATACCAGTTTCACTATTCCCAGGAATCACTCACTGTAGTAAACCTGTACCACATACAACAAACATTCTGCCCTGTTCAGGTAAGGGTGGAAACACACTCAATCTTCTGCTCATATGAGCCCATGTGAAAGGAATGCTATGGGTGCACTGCTGTGTGAAAGCAAGCAGGGAGAGCAAAGCCAATGTACTTCCATATACAGATTCACTAGGGAAGCTCAACACAGCACTTAGAACTTTGAGAATGTTTCAGGGACTTAGGGCAGAAAGTTAGTCTCATCGTTCCACTCAGGTTTTACAGCATTACAAGGGAGGATGAATAGAGCTGCTGTACAGTGTATTATACGAATACTAGGTTTACTATTCCCAGGAAGCACTCACTGTAGCAAACTTATACCTCTTACAGAAAACATTCTGCGAGGCTCAGGGAAGGGTTGAAACGCACTCAATCTTCTATTCATATGACCCTATGTGAAACGAATGCTATGGATATATTACTGTGAGAAAGCAAGCAAGGACAGCATACCCAATGTACTCCAGTACACGCATTCACCAGGGAAACTCCACACGGCACTTAGAACTTTGGAATGTTTCAGGGACTTTAGGTCAGAAAGTTGTTCTCTTCATTCCACCCAGGTTTCACAGCATTACAAAGGAGCATGTATAGAGCTGCTGCACCAGTGTATCAGAGGAACACTAGATTTACTATTCCCAGGAAGCACTCACTGAAGGAAATTCATACCACTTATAGGAAACATTCTGCTGAGCTCATGGCAGGGTGGAAACACACATTCTCCTATGGTCATATGGGCCTATGTGTGAATGTAATGGAATGGGTACAATGCCTTGTGATAGAAAGCAGGCACAGCATAATCAGTGTACTCCCATACACAGTTTCACTAGGAAAGCTCAACAGAGCACTTACAACTTTGGGAATGTTTCAGGGACTTCCAGGCAGAGAGTTGTTTTGCACGTTCCACTTGGGTTTTACAGCATTAAACGGAGCATGAATACAGCTGCTTTACCAGTGAATCAGAAGAACACTAGGTTTACTATTCACAGGAAGTGCTCACTGTAGGAAGCCCAAACCAGTTAGAGCAAACATTGTGCGATGCTCAGCGCAGGTTGGAAACACACACACTCCTCTGGTCATATGTGTGAATGTAATGGAATGGCTACATTGCTGTGTGATAGCAAGCAGGCACAGCATAGCCAATGTACTCCCACACAGACTTTCACTAGGGAAGCTCAACAACCCCTTAGAAATCTGCGAGTACTTCAGGGACTTTGGAGCAGAAAGTTGTTTTCAAATTCCACCCGAGTTTTACATCATTATAAGGGAGCATGTATAGAGCTCCTGTACCAGTGTATTACATGAATACTGGGCTTACTTTCCCCAGGAAGCACTCGCTGTAGGAAACCTACACCACATACAGCAAACATTCTTCGAGGCTCAGTGAAAGGTGAAAACGCACACATTCTTCTTCTCTTTTGTGCCTATGTGAAAGGAACATTATGGGTACATTCCTGTGTGAAAACAAGCAGGGACAGCATAGCCAATATACTCCCATTCAGTTTCACTAGGGAAGCTCAACACAGCACTTAGAACTTTGGGAATGTTTCAGGGACTTCAGGCACAAAGTTGTTCTCTATTTGCCACCCTGGTTTTACAGCATTGCATGGGAACATGTATAAGGCTGCTCTACCAGTGTATTGGTGGAACACTAGGTTTATTATTGCCAGGAAGCCCCCACTGTAGGAAACCCATAGCTCTTAGAGCAAACTCCTTGGGATCCTAAGGGCAGGGTGGAAACATACAACCCCCTCTGGTCATATGGGCATATGTGTCAATGAAATGCAATAGGTACATTGCTCTTGGATAGCAAGCAAGCACAGCAATTCAATGTACTCCCACACACAGTTTTATATGGGAGCTCAACACAGCACATAGAACTTTGGAAATGTTTCAGGGACTTTGGGGCATAAAGTTTTTCTCTTCATTCCACCCGGTTTTTACAGCATTAGAAGGGAGCATTAAACAGCTGCTGTAAATGTGTATTACAGGAATACAAGGTTTACTTCTTCTAGGAAGCAATCACTGTGAGAAACCTATATCACTCACAGCACACATTCTGTGATGCTCAGGGAAGTGTGGAAACATACTCACTGTTCCCGTGCTATGTTCCTATTTGAAAGGAATGGTATAGGTACAATGCTGTGTGAAAACAAGCAAGGACAGCATATCCAGAAAACTGCCATACACAGTTTCACTAGGGAAGCTCAGCACAGCACTTAGAACTGTGGAAATGATCCAGGGACTTTGGCAGAGAAACTTGTTCTCTTCATTTCACTGGGGTTTTACAGCCTTACAAAGAAGGATGTATATAGCTGCTGTTCAGTGTATTACAGGAATACCAGGTTTACTACTCCCAGGAAGCACTCAATGTAGGAAACATATACCACTTGCAACAAACATTCTGTCATGCTCAGGGAAGAGTGGAAATGCACTCACTCCTCTGCTCGTATGCACTTATGTGAAAGGAATACTATAGGTACATTGCTGTGTGAAAGCAAGCAGGGACAGCATAGCCAATGTACTCCCATATACACTTTCACTAGGGAAGCTCAACACACCACTTAGAACTTTGTAATGTTTCAGGGTCTTCGGGGCAGAAAGTTGTTCTCATCGTTCCACCCGGGTTTTACAGCATTTCAAGGGAGCATGTATACAGCTGGTGTACCAGTGTATTAGAGGAACACCAGGTTTATTATTCCCAAGAAGCACTCACTCTAGGAAAGCCATAAAACTTACAGCAAACATTCTGCGAGGCTGAGGGCAGGGGGGAAACACACACCCTCCTCTCGTCATAAGGGCCGACGTGTGAATGTAACAGAGAGGGTACATTGCTGTATGATAGCAAGGAGGTACAGTATAGACAACGTACTCCCATATGCAGTTTCACTAGGGAAGCTCAACACAGCACTGAGAACTTTGTGAATGTTTCAGGGACTTTGGGGCAGAAAGTTGTTCTCTTTGTTCCACCCGCATTTTACAACATGACAGAGGAGCATGGATAGAGCTGCTGTACCAGTGTAGTACAGTAATACTAGGTTTACTATTCCCAGGAAGCACTCACTGCAGGAAACCTATACTACATACAGCAAACATTCTGCGATTCTCAGGGATGGATGAAACACACTCACTCTTCTGCTCATATGCCCCTAGGTGAAAGGAACAGTATGGATACATTGCTGAGTGAAAGCAAGCAGTGAGAACATAGCAAATGTACTCCATACACAGTTTCATGAGAGAAGATAAACAGAGCACTTAGAACTTTGCAAATGTTTCAGGTATTTTGGGACAGAAAGGTGTTCTCATCATTCCCCCTTGGTTTTACAACTTTACAAGGGAGCATTTATAAATCTGATGAACCAATGTATTAGAGGAACACTAGGTTTACTATTTTCAGGAAGCTATCACTTTAGGAAACCCATAGCACTGAGAGCAACCATTCTGGAATGCTAAGGGCAGGGTGGAAACACACACCCTCCTCTAGTCATATAAGGCTATGTGTGAAAGTAATGGAATGGGTACATTGCCCTCTGATAGCAAGCAGGCACAGCATAGCCAATGTACACCCATACACAGGTTCACTAGGGAAGCTCAACACAGCTCTGAGAAATTTGGGAATGTTTCTGGGATTTTGGGGCAGAAAGTTGTTCTCTTCATCCACCCGGATTTTACAGCATTACAAGGGAGCTTGTAAAGAGGTGGTGTACCAGTGTATAAGAGGAACACTAGGTTTACTATTTCCAGGAAGCACTCACTGTAGGAAAACACTTGAAGTTAGAACAAACATTCTGCAATGCTCATGGCAGGCTAAAAACACACACCCTCCTCTGGTCATATGGCCCTATGTGTGAATGTAATGGAATGCATGCATTGCTGTGTGAAAACAAGCAGGCACATCATTGCCAGTGCTTTCCCACACACAGTTTCACTAGGGACGCTCAACACAGCACTTGGAACTTTAGAAATGTTTCACGGACTTTGGGGCAGAAAGTGGTTTTCTTCATTCCACGCGGGTTTCACAGCATTACAATGGCAGTTGTATAAAGCTGTTGTACCAGTGTATTAAACGAGTATTAGGTTTAATATTTCCAGGAAGCACTCACTGTAGCAATCCTATACCACTTACTTCAAACATTCTGTGATGCTCAGTGAAGGGTGGAAACAAACTCACTCTTCTGAACATATGCACCTGAGTGAACATATGCACCTGGAATGGGTACATTGCATTGTGAAAGCAAGCAGAGACAGCATAGCCAATGTACTCCAGTACACAATTTCACTAAGGAAGCTCAACATACCATTTAGAACATTGGGAATGTTCCAGGGGCTTCATGGGAGAAAGATGGTCTTCTTGTTCCACCCAAATTTTATATATTTATGAGGGCACATGTATAGAGCTGGTGTACCAGTGTACTAGAGGAGCACAAAGTTTCCTATGTTCAGGAAGCACTCACTGTAGGAACCGATAGCACTTAGAGTAAACATTCTGTGATGCTCAGGGGAAAGTGGAAACACACACCCTCCTCTGGTCATATGGGCCTATGTGTGAACGTAATGTAATGTATTGGTTGCATTGCTGTGTTATAGCAACCAGGCAGATCATTGCCAATGTACTCCCACACACACTTTCACTAGGCAATCTCAGCACAGCATTGAAAACATTGGGAATGTTTCAGGGACTTCGAGGCAGAAAGTTGATCCATTCGTTCCCCCCGGGTTTTACAGCATTACAAGGGAGCATGTACACAGCTGCTGTACCATTGTATTACAGGAATACTAGGTTTACTATTCCCAGGAAGCACTCACTGTAGGAAACCTATACCACATACAACAAACGTTCTGCGATGGTCGGGGATGTTTAAGAAATGCACTCATTCCTCTGCGCATACGCGCCTATGTGAAAGGAATGGTACGGGTACATTGTTGTGTGAAAGCAAGCAGAGAGAGCATAGCCAATGTACTCCCATACACATTTTCATTAGGGAAGGTCAACAGAGCACTTAGAACTTTGGAATGTTTCAGGGACTTCAGGGCAGAAAGTAGTTCCCTTCGTACCACCTGGGTTATACAGCTTTACAAGGGAGCATGTGTAGAGCTGGTATACCTGTATATTAGACGAACACTAGGTTTACTATTCCTAGGATGCGCTCACTGTAGGAACCCCACAGCACATACAGCAAACATTCTGCGATGCTCAGTGCAGGGTGGAAGCACACACCCTCCTGCGGTCTTATCAGCCTATCTGTGAAAGTAATGGAATGGGTGCTTTGCTGTGTCATAGCAAGCATGCACAGCATAGGCAATGTACTCCCACACACAGTTTCACTAGGGAAGCTCAACACAGCACAGAGAACTTTGGGAAATGTTCAGGGACTTCGGGGTAGAAAGTGGTTCTCTTTGTTCCACCAGGGAATTACTGCATTTCACAGCAGCATGGATGGAGCTGGTGTCCCAGTGTATTAGAGGAACACTAGTTTTACTATTCTGAAGAAGCACTCACTGTAGGAAACTGATAGCACTTAGAGCAAATATTCTGCAATGCTCAGGGACGGTTGGAAACACAGACCATCCTCTGGTCATATGGGGCTATGTGTGAATGTAGTGGAATGGTAGTATTTCTGTGTGAAAGCAAGCAGGGAGAGCATAGCCAATGTACTCCCATACACAGTTTCACTATGGCATCTCAACACAGCACTTAGATCTTTGGGAATATTTCAGGAACTTTGAGGGAGAAAGTTATCCTGTTCGTTCCACCTGGTTTTACAGCATGACAAAGGAGCATATAGAGAGCTGCTGTTCCAGTGTATCAGAGGAACACTAGGTTTACTATTCCAAGCAAGTACTTACTCTATGAATCCCATACCTCTTACACTAAACATTCTGTGATGCTCAGGGCAGAGTGGAAACACACACCCTCCGCTGGCCATATGGGCATATGTTTGAATGTAATGGAATGGGTACAGTGCTCTATGATAGCAAGCAGGCATAGCATAGCCAATGTACTGCCATACACAAATCACTAGAGAAGCTCAACACAGCACTTAGAACTTTAGGATTGTTTCAGGGACTTTGGTGCAGAAAGTTGTTCTCTTCCTTCCACCCGGGTTTTACACCATTACAAGGGTGCATGTATAGAGCTCCTCTATCAATCTAATACAGGAATACCAGCTTTACAATTCCCAGGAAGCACTCACTGTAGGAAACCTATACCACTGACAGGAAACATTCTGCCATGCTCAGGGAAGGGTGGAAACACACTCTCTTCTGCTCATATGCACCTAGGTGAAAGGAATGGTATGGGTACATTTCTATGTGAAAGCAAGAAGGGGCAGCATAGCCAATGTACTCCCAAACACTGTTTTACTAGGGAAACTCAACACACCACTTAGAACTTTGGGAATGCTTCAGGAACTTTGGAGCAGAAAGTTGTTCTGTTTGTGCGACCCGGCTTTAAGAGCATTCCAAGGGAGCATGTATAGATCTGCTGTGCCAGTGTATTAGGGGAAAACCAGGTTTACTATTCCCAGGAAGCAGTCACTGCAGCAAATCAATAGCACTTAGAGCAAACATTCTGCAATGCTCAGGGCAGGGTGTAAACACATCTCCTCTGGTCATATGGGCCTATGTGTGAATGTAAACAAATGCGTGCATTTCTGTGTGATAGTAAGCAGGCACAGCATACTCAGTGTTCTCCCACACACAGTTTCATTAGAGGCACTCAAAACAGCACTTAAAACTCTGCAATGTTTCAAGAACTTTGGGGTGGGAAGTTGATTTCTTCATTCCACAAGGGTTTACAGAATTGCAAAGGCACATGTATACAGCTGTTGTACCAGTGTATTACAGGAATACTAGGTTTACTATTCCTAGAAAGCACTCACTGTAGGAAACCTATAGCACCCACTAGGTTCACTGTTCCTAGAAAGCACTCACTGTAGGAAGCTACACGACTTACATCAAACATTCTCTGATACTCAGGGAAGGGTGGAAACACATCACTCTTCTGGAAATACGAGCCAAATTGAAAGGAATGGTATGGGTATATTGCTGTTTGAAAACAGCAGGGACAGCATAGCCAATGTATTCCCATTCACACTTTCACTAGGGAAGCTCAACACAGCACTTAGAACTTTGGGAATGTTCCAATGATGTCATGGCGTAAAGATGTTCTCTTCGTTCCACCCGGGTTTTGAACCATTACAAGGGAGCATATTTAGAGCTGATGTATCGGTGTATTAGAGGAACACTAGGTTTACCAAACCCAGGAAGCAAACTGAAGAAAACTGATAGCACTTAGAGCAAACATTCTGTGATGCTTAGGACAGGGTGGAATCACACACCCTCCAGTGGTCATATGGGCCTATGTGTGAAAGTAATGGAATGGGTACATTGTTGTGTTATACCAACCAGGCACAGCATAGTCAATGTACTCCCACACACAGTTTCCGTGGGGAAACTCAACACAGAATTTAGAACATTGGGAATGTTTCAGGGACTTCAGGAAAGAAAGTTGATCTCTTCATTCCACCCTGGATTTACAGCATTACAAGAGAGCATGTATACAGCTGCTGTACCAGTGTATTACATGAATACTAGGCTTACTATTCCCAGGAAGCTCTCACTGTAGGAAACCTATACCACATACAGCAAACATACTGTGATGGTCAGGGATGGGTAGAAACGCACTCCCTCTTGTGCCCATATGCACCTATGTGAAAGGAATGGTATGGGTACATTGCTGTGTGATAGCAAGCAGGCAGAGCATAGGCAATGCACTCCCACAAACAGTTTCTGTACGTAAGCGCTACACAGCACTTAGAACATTGGGAATGTTTCAGCGACTTTGGGCCAGAAAATTGTTCTGTTCGTTCCACCCATGTTTTACAGCATTACAAGGTAGCATGTATACAGCTGCTGTACCAGTGTATTACAGGAATACTAGATTTATTATTCCCAGGAAACAATCACTGTCAGAAATCTATACCACTTTCAGCTAACATTCTGTGATCCTCAGGGCAGGGTGGAAACAAAGACCCTCCTCTTCTCGTATGGGCCTATGTGTGAATGGAATGGAATGGTAGCATTGCTCTGTGATAGCAGGCAGGCACAGTATAGCCAATGTACACCCAGACACACTTTCACTAGGGATTCTCAACAGAGCACGTAGAATTTTGGGAATGTTTCAGGGTCTTGGGGGCAGAAAGTGGTTCTATTCATTTTACCCAAGTTTTACAATGTTACAAGGGAGCATGTATGGAGCTGCTGTACCAGTGTATCAGAGAAACACTAGGTTTACTATTTCAAGCAAGCACTCACTGTAGGAAACCCATACCACTTACAGCAAACATTCTGCCAGGCTCAGGGAAGGGTGGAAAACACACCCTCTGGTGGTCATATGGGCCTATGTGTGAATGTCATGGAATGGGTTCAGTGCTCTGTGATAGCAAACAGGTATATCATAGCCAATGTACTCCAATATACAGTTTAACTAGGGAAGCTGAACACAGCACTGAGAGCTTTGGGAATGTTTTAGGGACTTTGGGGCAAAAAGTTGTTCTCTTCATTCTGCTCAAGTTTTACACAATTACAAGGGAGCATGTATAGAGCTGTTGCACCAGTGTAATACAGGAATACTAGGTTTACTATTCCCAGGAAGCACTCACTGTAGGAAACCTATGCTACATACAGCAAACATTCTGCGATGCTCAGGGAAAGTTGGAAACGCACTCACTCATGCTCATATGCACCTATGTGAAAGGGAGTGTGTGATTACATTTCTGTGTGACAGCAAGCAGGGACAGCATAGCCAAAGTACTCACATACACACTTTTACTAGGGAAGCTCAACACAGCATTTTGAACTTTGGGAATGTTTCAGGTACTTCGGGGGAGAAAATTGTTCCCTTCATTCCACCCGAGTTTTATAGCTTTGCAAGGGAACATGTATAGAACTGATGCACCAGTGTATCAGAGAAACACTAGGTTTACTATTCCCAGGAAGCATTCACTGTAGGAAACACATACCAGTTATAGCAAACATTCTGTGATGCTCAGGGCAGGGTGGAAACACACTCCCTCCTCTGGTCATATGGGCCTAAGTTTGAATGTAATGGAATGGGTACATTGCTGTGTGATAGCAAGCAGGCACAGCATAGCCATTGTACTCCCATACACAGTTTCACTAGGGAAGCTCAACACACCACTTAGAACTTTGGAAATGTTTCAGGGACTTTGGGGCAGAAAGCTGTTCTTTGTTCCACCCAGATTTTACAGCATTACAATAGTGCGTGTATAGAGCTGGTGTTCCAGTGTATTAGAGGAACCGTAGCCATACTATTCCCAGGAAGCACTCACTGTAGGAAACCAATACCAACTACGGCAAACATTCTGCAATGCTCAGGGCAGGGTGGAAACACACCCTCCTCAGGTCATATGGGCCTAAGTGTGACTATCATGGAATGGGTACTTTGCTGTGGATAGCAAGCAGGCAAAGCATAGCCAATGTACTCCCATACACAGTTTTTCTAGGGAAGCTCAACACAGTGCTTGGGTCTTTGTTAATGTTTCAGGGATTTGGAGCAGAAATTTGTTCTCTTCGATCCACCTGAGTTTTACAGCATTACAAGATAGCATATATAGAGCTGGTGAACCAGTGTAATACAGGAATACTAGGTTTGCTATTCCTAGGAAGCACTCAATGTACAAAACCTGTACCACTTACAGCAAACATTCTGCCATGGTCAGGGAATGGTGGAAATGCAGTCCTTCTTCTGCCCATATGTGCCTATATGAACGGAATGGAATGGGTCCATTGCTGTGTGAAAGCAAGCAGGCACAGCATAGCCAATGTAGTTCCATATACAGTTTCACTAGGGAAGCTAAATACAACTGATAGAACTTTGCGAAGGTATCAGGGAGTTTTATGCTGAAAGTTGTTTTCTTGCTGTTATACTCAGATGGCATGATTATATAGGACCATGTATACAGCTGCTGTACCAATATATTTGAGCTCACTCGTTTTGCTATTCCCCAGAAGCAGTCACTGTAGGAAACTTTTACCTCTCAGAGCAATCATCCTGCAATGCTCAGGCAAGGGTGGATGAACACTCGCTCGTCTCTGTCCAATGCGTGCATGGGTAAATATAATGGAACGAGTACACTGCAGGGTGCAAACAAGCTTGGACACCGTGGGCAATGTATTCCCACACAGAGTTTCATGAGATATACTCAACACAGCACTTAGAAATTTGGGTATGTTTCCAGGACTTCAGTGGAGAATGTTGTTCTCTTATTTCCACACGGGTTTGACAATATTAAAATAGAGCATGTATAGATGGTGTACCAGTGTTTCAGAGGAACACTAGGTTTGCAATTCCCAGGAAGCACTCACAGTAGGAAACCCATACCATTTACAGCAATCATTCTGCAATGCTCAGGGCAGGGTGGAAACACACACCCTTCTCTGGTCTTATGGGCCTATTTGTGAATGCAGTGGAGTGGGTACATAGCTGTGTGATAGCAAGCAGGCACAGCATAGCCAATGTACTCCCATACACTGTTTCACTGGGGAAGCTCAATATACCACTTAGAACTTTGGCAATATTTCAGGGACTTCTGGGCAGAAAGTTGTTCTCTTCGTTCCACCCAGGTTTTATAGCATTACAAGGGAGCATGTATAGAGCTAGTGTACCAGTGTATTACAGGAATCGTAGGTTTACTGTTCCCGGGAAGCACTCACTGGAGGAAAGCATACCACCCATAGCAAACGTTCTGTGATGCTCAGGGAAGGGTGGAAACACACTCCCTCTTCAGCCTATATGCGCCTATGTGAAAGGAATGGAATGGGCCCATTGCTGTGTGAAAGGAAGCAGGGACAGCATAGCCAAAGTACTCCCAAGCACAGTTTCACTAGGGAAGCTCATCACAGGACTTAGAACTTTGGGAATGTTTCAGGCACTTCGGGGCAAAGTGTTGTTCTCTTCGTTCCACCCAGGTTTTACAGCATTACAAGGGAGCATGTACAGACCTGGTGTATCAGTGTATTACAGGAATACTAGGTTTACTATTCTCAGGAAGCACTCACTGTAGGAAACCTATACCACTTACATCAAACATTCTGTCATGTTCCGGGAAGGGTGGAAACACACTCCCTCTTCTGCCCATATGTGCCCATGTGAAAGGAATGGAATGAGTCCACTGTTGTGTGAAAGCTAGCAGGGACAGCATAGCCAATGTACTTCCATACACATTTCCATTAGGGAAGCTCTACATAACACTTAGAACTTTGGGAAGGTATCAGAGAGTTTGGGGCAGACAGCTGTTTTGTTGCTGTTGCACTGGTATGGCATGATTACATAGGACCATGTACACAGGTGCTGTTCCCACATATTCGAGCAACAGTCATTTTGCTGTTCCCCAGAAGCACTCACTGTAGCAAACGTTTACCACTCAGAGCAACCATCCTGCAATGCTCAGCGAAGGGTGGATACACATTCACTCATCCCCGTCCAATGCATGCATAGGAGAACGTAACAGAACTAGTACATTGCAGTATGCAAGCAAACTGGGACAGCATGGGCAATGTAATCACACACACAGTTTCATGAGATAAACTCAACACATCAATTACAACTTTGGGGATGTTTCAGAGACTTTGGTGCAGAAAGTTGTTCTCCTTGTTCCACACAGATATTACAGCATTACAAGGGATCATGTATAGAGCTGGTGTACCAGTGTATTACAGGAACTCTATGTTTACTATTCCCAGGAAGCACTCACTGTAGAAAAACCATACCACTTACAGCAAATATTCGGCTATGCTCAGGGAAGGGTGGAAACACACTCCCTCCTCTGGTCATATGGGCCTATGTGTGAATGTAATAGAATGGGTACATTGCTGTGTGAAAGCAAGCAGGGAGCGCATAGCCAATGTACTCCCATACACAGTTTCACTAGGAAAGCTCAACACAACACTGAGAGCTTTGGGAAGGTATCAGGAAGTTTGGGTCAGAAAGCTTTTTTCTCAAGGTTAAACTGGTATTACATGATTACATAGGACCATGTATACAGCTGTTGTACCAACATATTGAAGCAGCACTCGTTTTGCTATTTCCCAGAAGCACAGTGTAACACAGTGTATTAGAGGAACCCTAGGTTTACTACACAGTGTAGGAAACTTGTACCACTCTGACAATTATCCTGCAATGCTCAGGGAAGGTTGGATGCACACTTGCTCGTCCAGGTCCAATGTGCACATAGGTGAATATAGTAGAACAAATACATTGCAGTGTGGAAGCAAGCTGAGACAGCATGGGCAATGTATTACCACACACAGTTTCATGAGATAAACTCAACACAGCACTTAGAATTTGGGTATTTTTCAGGTACTTCAGTTAAGAAAGTTGTTCTCTTCCTTCCATACGGGTTTTACAGCATTACAAGGCAGTGTGTATAGAGCTGGTGTACCAGTGTATTAGAGGAACCCTAGGTTTACTATTCCCAGGAAGCACTCACTGTAGGAAACCCATACCACTTACAGCAAACATTCTGTGATGCTCAGGGCAGGGTGAAAACACACCCTCCTCAGGTCATATGAACCTATGTGTGAAGGTAATGCAGTGGGTACATTGCTATGTGATAGCAAGCAGGCACAGCATAGCCAAAGTACTCCCATACAGTTTCACTACAGAAGCTCAACCCAGCACTTAGAACTTTGGGAATGTTTCACGGACTTCAGGGAAGAAAGTTGTTCTGTTCATTCCACCCAGGTTTTACAGCATTACGAGGGAGCATGTATAGAGCTGGTGTACCAGTGTATTACAGGACTAATAGTTTTGCAATTCCTAGGAAGCACTCACAGGAGGAAACCTATACCACTTACAGCAAACATTCTGCGATGCTCAGGGAAGGGTGGAAACGCACTACCTCTTCTGCTCATATGCACCTATGAGAAAGGAATGGAATGGGTAAATTGTTGTGTGAAAGCAAGCAGGGACAGCACAGCCAATGTACTCCCGGACACAGTTTTACTAGGGAAGTTCAGCACAATACTTAGAACTTTGGGAATTTATCAGGGAGTTTGGGGCAGAAAGTTGTTTCCTTGCTGTTACACTTGTATTGCATGATTACATAGGACCATGTATACAGCTGTTGTACCAACATATTCCAGCAACATTCGTTTTGCTATTCCCTAGAAACACTCACTGTAGGAAACTTTTACCACTCAGAGCAAACTTAATGCAATGCTCAGGGAATGGTGGAGACACACTCGCTCATCTCAGTCCAATGCTTGCAGTGGTCAATGGAATGGAACGAGTGCATTGCAGTTCATTAGCTGGGACAACATGGGCAAAGTATTCCCACACACTTCCATAAGATAAACTCAACACAACTCTTAGAACTTTGGGAATGTTTCAAGGATTTCAGTGCAGAAAGTTATTCTCTTCATTCCATTTGGGTTTTACAGGATTACAATTGATCATGTATACAGCTGTTGTATCAGTGTATTAGAGGAACACTACATTTACTATTCCCAGGAAGCACTCACTGTAGGAACCCCATACCACTTACTACAAACATTCTGCGATGCTCAGGGGAGGGTGGAAACACATTCCCTCCTCTGGTCCTATGGGCTTATGTGTGAATATAATACAATGGATTCATCACTGTGTGATAGCAAACAGGCACAGCATCGCCAATGTACTCCCATACACAGTTTCACTAGGGAAGCTCAACACAGCACTTAGAACTTTGGAAATGTTTCAGAGACTTCGGGACAGAAAGTTGTTCCCTTTGTTCTACCCGGGTTTTACAACATTACAATGGAGCACGTGTAGAGCCTGTGTACCAGTACATTACGGGAATACTATGTTTACTATTTCCAGGAAGCATTCAGTGTAAGAAACCTATTCCACTTACAGCAACCATTCTGTGATGCTCAGGGAAGGATGAAAACGCACTCCCTCTTCTGTTTATATGCGCTTATGTGTGAAATAAATGGAATGGCTACACTGCTGTGTGAAAGCAAGCAGGGAAATCATAGCCAATGTAGGCCCATACTTAGTTTCACTAGGGAAGCTTAGCACAACACTCAGATCTTTGGGAAAGTATCAGGGAGTTTGGGGCAGAGAGTTGCTTTCTTGCTATTACACTGGATTTGCATGATTACATGGTACCATTTATAGAGCTGTTGTACCAACATATTCAAGCAACATTCATTTTGCTATTTCCAAGAAGCACTCTTTGTAGGAAACTTTTACCACTCACAGCAAACATCCTGCAATGCTCAAGGGAGGGTGGAAATGCACTCACTTGTTCTGGTCCTATGCGTGTATGGGAGAATATAATGGAATGAGTACATTGCAGTGTGATAGAAAGCAGGAGCAGCGTGGGCAATGTATTACCACACATACTTTCATGAGATAAACTCAACACAGCACTTAGAACTTTTGGAATGTTTCAGAGACTTCAGTGCAGAAAGTTGTTCTCTTCATTCTACACGTGTTTTCGAACATTACCATGAGCATTATAAAGCTGATGTGCCAGTGTATTACAGGAACACTAGGTTTACTATTCCCAGCAAGAACTCACTGTAGGAAAACTGCACCACTTACAGCAAACATTCTGTGATGCTCACGGAAGGGTGGAAACTCACTCCCTCTTCTGGTCATATGAGCCTATGTGTGAATATAATAGAATGGGTACATTGCTGTATGAAAGCAAGCAGGGACAGCATAGCCAATGTACTCCCATACAGAGTTTCACTAGTGAAGCTCAACACAAACACTTAGAATTTTGTGAAACTATGAGGGAGTTAGGGACAGAAAGTTATTTTCTTGCTCATATCCTGGCATTGCATGATTACAGAGGACTACGTAAAGAGCTGATGTACAAACATATTCGAGCAACACACCTTTTGCTATTCCCAAGAAGCACTCACTGTAGGAAGCTTTTACCTCTTACCACAAACATTCTGCAATGCTGAGGGAAGGGTGGATATGCACGAGCTTCTCTTGGTGCACTACGTGCATCGGTGAACTTAATGGAATATGCATTGTGTTGTGTAAGCAAACACTGACAGCGTAGGTCATGTGTTGACATACCCAGTTTCAGGAGATAAGCTCAACAAAAGAGTTAGAACGTTGGGAATGTATCAAGGAGTTTGGGTCACAAAGTTGTTTTCTTGATTATCCACTGGTATTACACGATTATATTGGCCCATGTATAGAGCTGCTGCAACAACATATTCAAGGAACACTAGGTTTGCTTTTCCCAACAACCACTCATGAAAGGAAACTTTTACCACTGACAGCAAACATTCTGCCATGGTCAGGGAAGGGTGGATATCCACTCGCTCGTCTCACTTCAATGCACTGGGGTGAAGGTAATGGAATCTGTACATTGCTTGGTGTAAGCAAGCAGGGACACCGTAGGCAATGTGTTCCCATACAGAATTTCATGAAATAAATTCAACACAACAGTTCGAACTTTGGGAATGTATCAGGGAGTTTGGGGCACAAAGTTGATTTCTTGCTTTTCCACTGGTATCACATGATTACATAGGCTCATGTATATAGCTGCTGTACCAACATATTTGAGGAACACTGGGTTGATATTGCTAACATGCACTCACTAAAGGAAAATTTTACAACTTACAGCAAACCTTCTGCAATGCTCCGGGAAGGGTTGATACACACTCACTCTTGTCAGTCCAATGAGCACATGGGTGAATATAATGGAATCAGTGCAATGCAGTGTGTAAGCAAGCAGGCACAGTGTAGGCAATGTGATCCCATACACAGTATCATGAGATAAGCTCAAATGTAGCAGTTAGAACTTTGGGAATATATCAGCGAGTTTGGGGCACAAAGTTGATTTCTTGGATTTCCTTTGGTATTACATGATTACATAGGTCCATGCACAAAGCTGCTGTACCAACATATTCAAGGAGCTCTTGGTTTGCTTTTCCCAACAACTCACTATATGGAACTTTTACCTCTTACAGCAAACATTCTGCCATGGTCAGGGAAGGGTGGATACGCACTCACTCATTTGGACCAATGCAATTGAGTAAATGTAAAGGAATTATTGCATTGCAGTGACACCGTAGGCAGTGTGTTCCCATACACAGTTTCAGGAGATGAGCTCAACTCAACAGTTAGAACTTTGGGAATATCAGGGAGTTTGGAGCACAAAGTTGATATCTTTGTTTTTCCCTGGTATTACTTGATTACATATGAACATATATAGAGCTGCTGTGCCAGCGCATTAGAGGAACACCAGGTTTGCTATTTCCAACAAGCACTCATTGTAGGAAACTTTTACCACTTACAGCAAGCATTCTGTGATCCTCAGGGTAGGGGAATATGCACTTGATCAATTCGGACCACTGCGCTTGGGTGAATGTAAAGGAATTAGTGTTTTGCATGGTTTAAGCAAGCAGGGACACCATAGGCAGTGTGTTCCCATACACAGTTTCATGACATAAACTCCACACAACATTTAGAACTTTGGGAATGTATCAGGGACTTTGGGGCAAAAAGTTGATTTCTTGGTTTTCCACTGGTATTACATGATTACATAGGCCCATGCATAGAGCTGCTATACCAACATATTCAAGGATCACTGGTTTGCTATTCCCAGCAATCACTCACTATAGGCAACTTTTACAACTTACAGCAAACATTCTGCGATGTTCAGGGAAGGGTGGATACACAATCGTTCATTCCATTCCAAAGTGCACAAGGGTGAACATAAAGGAATGAGTGCACTGCAGTGTATGCAAGCAGGGACTGCTTAAGAAATGTGTTCCCATTCACAGTATCATGAGATAAGCTCAATACAACAATTAGAACTTTGGAAATGTATCAGGGAATTTGGGGCACAAAATCGATTTCTTGGTTTTCCCCTGGTATTGCATGATTACATAGGCCCATGTATAGAGCTGCTATACCTACATATTCTAGGAGCACTGGTTTGCTATTCCCAACAATAACTGACCATAGGAAACTTTTAACACTTACAGCACACATTCTGTGATGCTGAGAGAAGGCTGGATACACACTCGCTCATTTCAGTCCACTGCGCACATGGGTGTATATAATGGAATCAGTGCATTAAAATGTCTAAGCAAACAGTGACAGCATAGGCAGTGTGTTCCCATACACAGTGTCATGAGATAAACTCAACACCACAGTTAGAACTTTGGGAATAAATCAGCAAGTTTGGGGCAAAAATTTGTTTTCTTGGTTCTCCACTGGTATTACATGATTATATAGGCCCATGTGTAGAGCTAATGTATCAACGTATTCGAGGAACACTAGGTTTGCTATTCCCAACAAGCACTCACTAAAGGAAACTTTTACCACTTATAACAAACATTCTGCAATGCTCAGGAAAGGGTGGGTATGCACTCGCTGGTGTCGTTCCTACGCGCACCTGGGTGAAACTAATGGAGTTAGTACATTGCAGTGCGTAAGGAAGCAGAGACAGCGTAGGCAATGTGTTCCCATACACAGTTTTATGAGATAAGCTCAACACAACACTTAGAACTTTGGGAATGTATCAGGGAGTTTGGGGCACAAACTTGATATCTTGGTTTTACTCTGGTATTACATGCTTCCATAGGTCCATGTATAGAGCTTCAATACCAACATATTCGAGGAACACTGGTTTGTATTTCCAAGAAACACTCACTATAGGAAACATCTCTATCTACAGCAAATATTCTGCAATGCTCAGGGAAGGGGGATACACAGTCACTCATCTCGCTCCCATGTGCTTCAGTGAAAGTTATGCAATCAGTGAACTGCAGTGTGCAAGCAAGCAGGGACACTGTTAGCAATGTGTTCCCACAGGCAGTTTCATGAGATAAGCTCAACACAACAGTTTGAACTTTGGGAATGTATCAGGGAGTTTGGGGCACAAAGTTAATTTCTTGGTTTTCTCTGGTATTACAAGATTACATAAGCCCATGCATACAGCTGCAGTACCAACAAGGTCTAGGAACACTACATTTGCTATTCCCAACATGCACTCACTATAGGAAACTCTTACCACTTACGGAAAACATTCTGTGATTTTCAGGGAATGGTGGATATTCACTCACTCTTCTTGTTCCGTGCTCACATTGGTGCATGTAATGGAATCAGTGTATTGCAGTGTGTAAGCAAAGAGGGAATGTGTAGGCAATGTGTTCCCATACACAGTCTCATGAGATAATCTCCACACCATAGTTAGAATTTTGGGAATGTATAGGGAGTTTGGGGCACGAAGTTGTTTTCTTTGTTTTCCCCAGGTATTACATGATGACATAGGCCCATGTATAGGGCTGCAGTACCAAAAATTTCGAGGAACCCTGGTTTGCTATTCCCAAGAAGCACTCGCTACAGGAAACTTTTCCACTTACAGCAACCTCTCTGAGATGCTCAGAGATGGGTGGATATGCACCCACTAGTCTCGGTCCAGTGCGTGCAATGGTGATAGGAATGGAATTAGGGCATTGCAGTATGTAAGCAAGCAGGGGCAGCATAGGCCATGTGGTCCCACTAACAGTTTGATGAGATAAGATCAACACAACAGTTAGAACTGTGGGATTGTATCAGGGAGTTCTGGGTACAAAGTTGATATCTTTGTTTCTCACTAGTTTTACATGGTTTCATAAGCCCATGCACAGAGCTGCATTACCAACACATTGGAGGAACACTAGTTTGCTATTCCCAAAAAGCACTCACTATAGGATACTTTTACCACATACAGCAAACATCCTGCGCTGCTCCGGGAAGGGTTGATACTCACTCACTCTTCTCATGCCAATGTGCACATGGGTGTATGCAATGGATTCAGTACATTGCAGTGTGTAAGGAAGCAGGGACAATGTAGGCATTGTGTTCCCATACACAGATTCATGAGATAAGCTCAACACTACAGGTAGAACTTTGGGAATGTATCAGGGAGTTTTGGGCACAAAGTTGATGTCTAGGTTTTCCACTGGTATTACATGATTACATAGCCAAATATATACAGGTACTGTACGAACATATTCGAGGAGCACTGATTTGCTATTCTCAACAAGCACTCAGTATAAGAAACATTTACTACTTACTTCCAACATTCTGCGCTGCTCAGGGAAGGGTGGATACGCACTCGCTCGTCTCGTTCCAGTGAGCGCATAGGTGAAAGTGATGCAATGATTACACTGCGGTGTATAAGCAAGCAGGGACTGGGTAGGCAGTATGTTCCCATATACAGTTACATGATATGAGCTAAATACAACAGTTAGAAATTTGGGAATGTATCAAGGAGTTTAGGGCACAAACTTGATTTCTTGGTTTTCCACTGGTATTTCATGATAATATAGTCCCATGTATGTAGATGCTACATATTCAAGGAACAAGAAGTTTGCTATTCCCAACAAATACTGAGTATATGGAACTTTTACCACTTACACCAATCATTCTGTAATGCTCAGAGAAGGGTGGATACACACTTGATCCTCTTGGTCCAATGTGCATATTTGTGAACGTAATAGAATCAGTGCATTGCAGTGTGTGAGCAAGCAGGCACAGCACAGGAAATGTGCTCCCACACATAGTTTCATGTGATAAGCTCAACACAGCAGTGAGAACTTTGGGAATGTATCAGGAATTTGGGCACAAAGTTGATTTCCTGGTTTTCTACTGGTATTACATGCTGACATAGTTCCATATACAAAGCTGCAGTACCAACATATTTGAGGAACACTAGGTTTGCTATTCCCAAGAAGCACTCAGTATAGTAAACTTTTATCACTTATGCCAAACATTCTGCAATGCTCAGGGAAGTGTGGATACGCACTCTCTCATTTCCTTGCTATGTGCACATGGGTGAATGTAACGAAATGAGACAAAGCAGTGTATAAGCAAGCAGGAAGGGCAGAGGCAATTTTTTGCCGTGACAGTTTCATGAGGTAAGCTCAACAAAAGAGTTAGATCTGTGGAATGTATCAGGGAGTTTGGGGCACAAAGTTGTTTTTTTGGTTTTCCACAAGTATAACATCATAACATAGCCCTATGTATGTAGCTGCTATAGCAATATATTCGAAGAACACTGATTTGCTATTCCCAATAAGAACTCACTATAGGAACAGTTAACCACTTAGAAGAAACATTCTGCAAAGCTCAGAGAAGGGTGGATATGCACTCGCACATCTCAGTCAATGCGTGCATGGGTAAATAATGGAATCAGTGCATTGTAGTGTGGAAGCAAGCAGAGACAGAGTGGGCAATGTGTGCCCATGCACAGTTTCATGAGATAAGCTCAACACAACAGTTAAAACTTTGGGAATCTATCAGGGAGTTTGGGGCACAAAGTTATTTTCCTGGTTTTCCACTGGTGTTACATGAAGACATGGCTCCACATATAGAGCGGCTGTACCAACATATCTGAGGAACACTAGGTTTGCTATTCCCAACAAGCACTAACTTTAGGAAACTTTTATCACTTATACAAAACATTCTGTCATGCTCAGGGCAGTGTGAATACGCATTCGCTTGTCTCATTCCGATGTGCGCATGGGTGAATGTAGTGGAAGGAGTACACTGCAGTGAATGAGCTAGCAGAAACAGTGTAGGCATTGTGTTCCCATACACGGTTTCTTTTCTTTTTTTTTTTATTTAAAAACAAAAAGGAGGAAAACATTAACAGACAACATTTTACAAAATAGCAAAAGAACACTACAGACAAAAAGGAGTTACCAACAAAGTGGTAGGGAATAAACAATGTTTGTTGTATTACATATTGATATCTTCAAAGTGGTTTCTCATGAAAACAGATATAGACATGCAGTGCTGATCGACCAAGGACTCATTGACAGTTTCTTTCAGCAAAGAAATACAAGACAGTAGAACAGCCATGTTAACTATCCTGCATATATATACATACAGAATTTCTCCTTCTTTCCCTTTTCTTTTCCCACATCCCGGTTGCCCTTCACCTTTGAGTGCTTTCCTCTCATTTGACACTATCTATTATACCTCCGAGTTTAAATTAAGTCTTTCAGGTTTTCCACTAGTGAAACAATGCAGTGCTTGCACATGTAGGTTTGATTTATTTCACTTATGAGTATGGTCTCTAGTTGTGACCATTTACTTATAAAAGTCTTGAGTTTATCTTTCTTTACACCTGAATAATATTCCATTATATAAAAGTACCAGAATTTTCTTATCCAATCCTCGATGGATGGACATTTGGGTTGCTTCCACATTTTAGCAATTACAAATTGTGCTGCTA
>NW_004955467.1:39986-44321 GCF_000276665.1 Chinchilla lanigera
TTTTTGGTTCTGAGAATTGAACTTACAACCTTGCACTTGCCAGGCAGGTGCTGTGCCACTGAGCTATATCCCTGGCCCCACTCACACCTAATTCTTGACAACAAGTCTCTTGTGCTTATTCCCAGTAATCTAATCCCAAATAAAATTAACTTCTTTGCTTTACATAGGTGCTTACTATGTTGATGTGAATCTGTTTTCATTATAAAAGTAACGTCATAAAAAGAAATAGGAAATTTTAAAATTGCATAATTCAACCACACATTCACAGCTTTGATCATGTTTCTGTTCTGTCTATTGTCAGATTATGTATGTATTTTTATTCTGATTTTTCTCCTTTGTAAGATTTCCATTTCTTTATAGAAATGTCCTCAAATAGTTCAAAATGGTCTTACATATTAGTTTTCTACTACTATGTAACAAATAATTACAGAGGCTTAGATTCTTAGATTCCGGTACCATTCTTTATGAGAAATTTTGTATGCATGTACATGCAAGAAGTTAACATAGTTGAACTATTGTCTTCTATTTCTTTGCTGAAAGAGACAGTTAATGATTCCTTGATTGATCAATATTGCATGTCTCCATTTTCCTGAGAAACCACGTTGAAGATATCAATATGTAATAGAACAAGCATTGTTAATTTCCTACCACTTTGTCTGTAACTTTGTATTGTTTGTATTGTTCTTTTGCTTTTTTTGTAAATAGTTGTCTGATTGTTAATGTTTTCATTCTTTTATTTTTAAAATAAAAAATAAGAAAGAAAGGAACATCTTTGTAGGTTTACACAGAACTCCAGGCAGCACTGTGTTCTCTGCTTAGGGTCTGGTCTCTCAAGGTTAAAATGGAGGTGCCAGCCCAGCAGGGCTCTTGTCTGGAGAAGAACCTGTTTCTTGGCTCTTTCTGGTTGTTGACAGAATGTGTTTCCTGCAGTTGTAGGAACGAGATTCCTGTCTCCTTACTGGTTGTCAGCCAGGAGGCTCAGGGCTGCTTAAGAAGACCCACATACTTCTCACATGGTCCCACCCACCCTGGGCCCAGCAACCCAGGGCAAGTCCTGTGGTCCTTCAGTCTCTCTGACATGCAGCTAGGGAACAGTGTGCTTGTTTTTTGGTTTTTTGTTGTTGTTGTTTTTTGGTACTGGGAATCAAACTCAGGACCCTACGCTTGCTAGGCAGGAACTTGTGCTGCTGAAATATATCTCCAGCCCAGGGTGCCTGTTAAAGGGTTTGTGTGGATTAGAAGCAACCCACCTGGACAACTCACAGTCAAGTAGTGAGGACCCTTCACTACATCTGCACCTCTTGTTTGCCACTGATCATAACACAACTGTGGTGTATTTTCTCACTGTATTCAAAGTCCTGGGTTGAAGTAGAAATCCACGACAGGTTATTTCTAGAATTCTGCCTGCTATACCTCTGGATCATGTAAAAAAAAAATTATTTCTCACTGTGGGCTGTAGTCAAAAGTTTAAAGATTATCCAGCCAATCCTAAAATTCTAAACAACAAATAAACTTGTTAAAGAAATAAAATGTAAAGTAACCTTAAAAATTGGAAAGAACATAAAGTTACATTAATTTAAAAGTTAATTAAAATAAAAAGGATGCTGAAGCCTTTCCTAGTTTAAACAATGGACATGCTTTTACAATCTTTGAGGGGGGTGGGTGTCTTGTTACTTTTCTCTCCTTGCTGAGACAAAATACCAGACACTCAGACTTAAGGAAGGAAAGGTTTATTTAGCTCACAGTTTGTGGAGGTTTCAGTCCATACTCAGCTGGCTCCAAGGCAGAATGGCACATGGTAGAGGGCAATAATTCATGGCGGCAGAAGACAGCAAAAGCAACAAGAGCAAAGGGAGGAGCCGTGGCCAGCAGCCTCTTTCCCTCCCTTACACTGTGTGCAAACTACCTGCCCCAGGCTGGGTGTAGCAGTGACACCCATAATCCCAGCATTGGACCATGGATCAATTACAAATTCTAGAAGCCCACTGCATGACTGCATGAGGATTTGGGGGTACATGCAGACACAAACCACAGCAGAGGGCAATATTTGATTCAATGCAGTCTTTCTTCAAGTGTTCTTGCTTGCTTGTAGAGCCTGACTTCCACAGCAAACATGTGTCCCAATGTGGACAGATTTCAGCAATTTGTGATTGATTTTCTTGAACTGTGTATAGAGAAAGAAAATAAAAATGGTGCATTCATAAAGTCCTCCTGATTCCCTTTTGGTCTGGTCACATTTCACCTGCTGTACTCCAGACACACGGTACTCACGCCTGGAAGAGATCCTTGCACGTGTGTCTATCCGGGAGCCATGGAAGTGGGCAGCCAGAGCAAACCAAATCTTCGGGTCCTGCCTCACGGAGCCAGCTTTGTGGCTGGGAAGAGACAGGCATGGGAATTCAGAAATGCCCAGAGCCTGCAGTGAGAGTTTGGGGAGGCTCTGGGGCAGGAGGAGCCAGGCCGGGGGAGGCGCAGGTACCACATACGCCTCAGGTGCAGGACGCCGGTGCCTCACAGCCCCCGGGCTGGCAGTGAAATTTCTTACTGAAATTACAGAAATCAGCCCGTCGTTTCCTGAAGTGCGCTGCTCCAGAAGACACCTTGATGCCTGGACTTCGGAGGGATTCTGACATGTCCCTTGCTGCTTGTGGGAGTCGGTGGTCTCTCCGTGGTCCCCAGGAGAAAAGGAGAAAGGAATTAGAAAATGAAGACAGGACTCAATAGCCCGGGTCACTTGCAAAGACAGTATCTTGGGGGGGGGGGTAATGTTGCCTAGCGACTAACGACTGTAATTGTCCGGCAGGATGCCTTTTTCAATCCTGAGGTAACTTGACTGCTTGACCAATAACCAGCTCCTGTGGCTCCCAACAGCTGTTCTTCCTGAGGGACGGCTGAGGGGCTTTCTTGTGTCCCTTTGTGCCTATACTGAATGCTTCAACTGAGCTACCATGCACTCCAGGCTACAATTATCTCTCTCCCGGAGACAAGTGTCTTTCTCCAAGTGACAATTATCTCTGTTCCATGCATGCCAGAAGCTCGTCTTGTCTTCCAGTTAAGCCACAAGTTTCTGCAACCTGTTGAACATGCGCCTGCTCCAGAGTGTAGAGCCCAAGGACCTCAGAGATCAGTGAATGCAGCTTGACTATACTTTGCTCATAAATGTCAAATGCACAAACAGAAGCCCAAACTGTCTCATATGCAATGGGGTTTTTGAGTATACTAGCAATGTAATTTACTAAGATGAAAAAAGAAAAAAGTAAGATTTGTTATTTACGTGTATCAGCTCTCCACCGTGAACATAATCATTATGGACTGCAAACATACGCTAATAGAAATGCTTCCCAGAGTGCTGGGGTTACAGGCATGCGCCCAGACCGAGTTAACACCTTTCTATTTGAAAAATGATATATTGAGTTCATGCAGATCAAGAATATTAATTTACTTCTGCTTCATGTACAAACTATTTGAAATACAAAACTCTGAAAAAATAAGCAACTTTACTTTTGGGTCACATAGGCCACCTTCTACTGCAGCTTGTTAATAATGTTATTTGGGATGCCGTGCTTCAGAACTTTTAAGGAACAGTTTTATACCCCTAGGAAAGTTAGCTTTGTATGAATTAGATGTGAGGTCTTTGTATGTTAGTGTTGCAGTGAGGTGTATTTTTTTTAAATGACCAGGAAATTTAAAGCCAGAAAAAAATCTGTAAGGAAAACAAGCTTACCCAACATCCCTAAGGAGCCAGCTAAGGTAAGGTTTCGCCTGGCTTGATGCTGTGTCCTTCAGTTCTTCTGTCTTCTGTGTGTGCTCAAAAAAGAGTGAGTTAGATTTACTGAATATGTCTCACCGGCTTAGCTATGTTCCTCTGTAGGATTAATTAGTCGGTCTTTGGTTTTTCACTAAGCACCCTCCTTGGCATGCAGGGCAGACTTTCCTGATCAGGCTTGAGTGCCTCTCCCACCTGCATGAGGTAAGGGAGGTTTCCAGCGGGGCCATACCCTCCACTCAGACTCCGGTACAGCTGGATTCACTTGAACGCCTTCGTAATTGCAGGTGATTTCAGGCTTGGGATGTGGCTTTTAAAATGAAATAGATAACAGGACTGATTGGTTTGCTCAGATGCAATTTAAATCCCTCTCCCGCGCGACCACTGGAGTGAACTGTAGGTGCTTTTGGACAATATTTGATAGGTTTTCCCCAACACCTCCTTCCTTTTTATACTTTCTGTATTAAGTGTTAGGTTAAGCTAACAAGGTTTAATTGACATCCACTTCCAAGGAATTGCAGCAGGTTTATTTGCTATTTAGAGAGACCTTTGCTTTTTTTAATTATAAA
>NW_004955467.1:44793-51477 GCF_000276665.1 Chinchilla lanigera
TATATATATATATATATTGCCTTCCTTTCTTCTTTCTTCTTTCCCTCATCCCAGTTGTTCCTTCCTTTGAGCAATTTCTTTCCCTTTCCTATCATCTATTGTACGTTCTGAGTTTCACTTACGCTTTCAGGTTCTTACAACAGAGAGACAATATGATGTTTACACCTGTGGGTCTGATTTATTTCACCTATGAGTATGGTCTCTAGTTGCATCCATTAACCTACAAAAGCCTGGAGTTTATCTTTTTTTATAGCTGTGCACCCATGTTTATAGCAGCACAGTTTGTTATAGCTAAATCTTGGAAACAACCCAAATGCCCATCCACTGAGGAATGGATAAAAAAAGATGTGGTATTTCTATACAATGGAGTATTACTCAGCTATAATAAAAGATAAATTCAAGGCTTTTGTAGGTAAATGGATACAACTAAAAACCATACTCATAAGTGAAATAAACTCTGTATTATCTCTAATGTTTTATTTAATAATTTTTTATTCTCTTCAATGGTTGTCCATTGTATAAAAATACCACATCTTGTGGGGTGTTTCTCCCATGGAGGTGAGCTGCATGGCTTCTCTCTGCTAATATTGACACACTGCCTCCATTGTACTCAATACTGTTGTGACCAGTTCACTTGTACTAACATATAGCTAATGAATGTAAGATTGGGAGCAACGGGACAATTAATATGGGTCTTGGGACTTGGATGTTCACATAATGGTTCAGGTTCAGATAGTCCAGTGTCAAGAGTCCAGTTGGAGCAGAGGGCTTTCATGGAGAGATACCCAGATATCTTTAAATTATTTCCTAAATAGATATAATAGAAAAAAAATCCACTGATACTTTTGATACTTGAACATATTACTTGCATTTTTCCACAGTTCCTTCTATGCTAGTTCACGTCATGCTCTTCTTTAAGCATGTTCAGTAGTTTGGATTCCTATTTGACTGTGTGCCATTTGGTGAAGGAACCCTCCCTTAGGAAGCCTGTCATGTTTTGATTCGATGAGGCATTGTTTTTTGCCTGTTACCTGTGACTGGTTCCCAGACTCAACTCCTGTGCTTTGCTAGTTTTATAGCTGCCAGCCCTTGTCCAAACCTGGAGATACTTTTGTTTTTGTATGTAGTTTGTTCCTGTAAATACTGGAGACAGTTGGATGGGAAGGAATTGTAAGGAATAACTCCCTTTCCCAGGGAGTTTAAAGGTAGTTTTTAAAAATATCAAAAACCTACTTTAATCATATGATCTTGACATGATCATGGTGACACAGTATCAGCATTTGGGAGATATTCTTTATTTTCATTCTTTTGTAGTGAGTGTGTAGTTGACAGACTAAAAGCTGACTTTAGTATTTAGTCACCTATGCTTTTCATCGAGGTTGATGACTATTTTTATTGGTATATTAATTAAATTTATGAGACCTACATTTCTCACCACGTTTCACCGCTTTCATTTTTCTGTTTTCCCAACATATTTATAAAACAAGTGGTAAACTGGGCGTGGTGGCGCATGCCTATAATCCCAGCACTTGGGAGGCTGAGGTAGGAGGATCATTGTAAGCTTGAGGCCAGCCTGGGCCACATAAGTGAGTTCAAGGCCAGCCTGAACTGCATAGTGAGACCCTGCCTCAGAAAAGACCAAAAAAAAAAAAAATTAAAAACAAGCAGTAATTTAAAAATCCAGTAATTTTATAAAGTGCTATTTGGTGTAGGGGTATGTGTAATATCTATGTAAGGCCAAGATAAGGTCTTTTTATTGTAGTCATCTGTTAGCTTTGTATTATTGTAACAAGATCCCTGAAATAATCAACTTTAAACAGGTGAAAGGTTTGTCAGTTGTGGAGGTTCCAGTCCATGGTCCATTGGCCCTGCACCTTTGGGGCTGTGGTAAGGCAGCCATTGTGGCTAGTCAAAGGGCAGGGAAGAGCAAATTTCGCACCTCGTGGAAAGCAGAGAGTGGAAAAGGAAGGCTGGGTCCCCCTGACCCCTCAAGGCCACATCCCTGGTGACTCGCTTCCTTCCACAGGGCCCACCTCTGGGGGACCAACCTAGGCCATGGAGGTAGCTCATGGTTTTCTTCTTTAAATAGCAGGTTTACTGGGGCATAATTCACATACTACACAGCTCACCTTCTAAAGTGTACAACCCACTGGTGTTTAATGTAGCCACAGAGTTGGGAGGTGGTCACCCCTATGAAGTTCCAGGTGAGTTTTATTACTAAATAGAACCCCTGTGCCAGCTGCCTGTCCCCCTCCACTTTCCACTCCCAGGCAGCCACTACTCTGCATTTGCCTATTCTGGATGTTTCTTCAGCCTTTTGTATCTGACACCTTTCACTTTGGGTAGCTTCTTCAAATTCATCCACACTGTAACATGTATCAGCACTTAAAGTTTTGTGTGATTCAATTTCCTTTAGATGGGTATGCTACATTTTTTTATTCATTGGTTGATGGACATTTGAGTTGTTTTCACTGTTTTGGCTATTGTGAATAATGCTGTTATGAGAAGGCACATACCTGAATGCACATTCATATGTGGCACTGTATATGTCTCCATTCTCCTGGAGATATACCTAGGAGTTGGAACTGTTAGTCATGTGGGGACTGTTAACTGTTCACAGACCTACAAAACTGCTTTCCAAAGTGACTGCTCCATTTTATAATCCTACCCATGACATATGAACATTCTAGTTTTTCTGCTTCCTCACTAACTCTGACTTTTTTTTTTTTTTTTTGTCTTTTTGAGACAGGGTCTCCTATGCAGTTCAGGCGGGGCTTGAGCTCACTTTGTAGTCCAGGCTGGTCTCAAACTCACAATGATCCTTCTGCCTCAGCCTCCTGACTGCTGGGATTACAGGCATGTGCCATCATGCCCAGCCATCCTTTTTTATTTTAGCCATCATAGTGCATATGAATGAGCACTTCGTCTTGATTTTCATTTTCCTAGTCACTGATGATGTTAGTGCACATTTTAAGACTGGGCAGTGTACGTTATTGAGTTGTAGCTACTCTTTGCATATTCTGGATGTAAATCACTTATCAATTGCATGATTCAGAAACAGTCTCTCATTCTGTGAGTTGTCCATTTACTTTTGTGGTGATGTCCTTTGAAACATAAAAAGCTTTTAATTTTGACAAAGTCTAACTTCTTTGTTTTCTGTTTTTCTTTGGTTTATACTTTTGATAGTCATATTTTAGAAACCATTGCTTAATCCAAAGTCATAAAGATTTAAGCCTATATTTCCTTCTAAGAGTTTTATACTTTTAATTCTTCCTTTTAGATGTTTTGCTCATTTTGAGTTGATATTTGCATATGGCATGAGGTATATTTATATTTATCCTTTTGTGTGTGGATATCCAGTTCTTTGAGTACCATTTGTTGAAAAGATTTTTCTTTCCTCCTGTTGGTGGTTGGTATTGTTGCCATTGAAGCATAAGGATTTTGTCCTGGGCTTTAAATTCAGTTCTCCCCTTCCCTGCCGCTGCTCTTGCCCCGGCCCCCAGCATTTTGCAGATGCTAAGCCCACTCTGCCACTGATGTGCCCCAGACCCTTGGTTCTTTCCCACTTGCCTGTCCTTATGCCAGTACCACACATGTCTTGATTACTATGACATTTTAGTAAAATTTGAAATTAGAAAGTTTAAGTGCTCCAATTTTGTTTTTCTTTTTCGAGATTATTTTTGGCAATTCTGAATTTCTCTCATAGGAATTTTATAATTTTGTCAATTTCACCCAATTTTTCTTCATTTATTTTCAGCCTTCAATTTTAGAACATGGAGTTGGCAGAATGAAAGCCTTTTTCAGTATTAGAAAGAAGGCTTCAAGCTGGGCATGGTGATACACACCTAGAATCTCAGAACTCAGGAGGCTGAGACAGGAGGATCATGAGTTTCAAGGCAGCCTGGGCTACATAGAGAAGTCAAGGATGACCTGGACTACATAGCAAGACCCTGTTTCAGAAAGAAGAGAAGAGAGGGTAGAATGAGGGAAGCTGTGAATGTCTCTTGAGAATTAAATTTGGGAATCCTTTTGGAGCTTGGAACCCCTTACAGCTTGCTTCTTAGAGTGATATGATGTTTGCTGAAAGCTACATTTGTCTCATGTCTCCTGATAAAGAGTTGGTTCCATCTGGTTGCCTTGCAATTGGAATAAAGTTAGGTCTTCACACTTTTATTTCAGATAATAACGCCAAACCTGTGGACTGTGCTATTAGAAAAAAGTATAAACAAGAAAACTTGTGAAGTTGGAAGTAAGACAGGCCCAGAGCTTGGAACTCCAGGTTTGCTTTGGGGTCCTGCAGCCGTATCTGTGCTGGCGGGCAGTGCTGCTCTCGCAGTGGGCTCCTCCCCGCGCCTGTACCAGCTGCTCCTCGGCGATCTCTTGGTCATTTACTGCCCTCATCCCCCTCCCCAAGATTATTGGCTTATTATTAGAAATATTTCATCCATATGCTTTTTAAAAATCTCATGAAGTTAATGCTTATGTGCAATAATGGAAACCAATACTCTGTGAATGTTCATTGGATGTGGGTTTGGTTTACAGATCACGTCGGAAGAGTGCAGACCCAGGATGCCCCATGTGTGCGCTGGGGAGCAGCACGGTGCTGAGCACTGCGCAGCCTCATCTGAGAGTCACACAGAGGCTGGGGGACACAGTCTTGCACCATTTTTTCTTACTCTGAAACTCTGAAACTCACCTAAGAAATTAAAGTGTTAGGTTGTAGTTTTACGGGGAAAGGATATTTGTTTGAAGTCCTTCACTGAGCAGCTTATTTAATAAGATCTCATTTCTGGGAAAAGAGGTAGGAATTTAGATGAAATGTGTGGGAGAAAATTTGATTTTTCCATGATTTGCTTTAGATTTTAATTAGGTGCCCTGATTACGCGTTACTGACATAGTGGTGCATCCCACGGCATTTATCAGCAGGTGCTTCTGAAATCTCTGAAGTTCTTTGCAAATTTTGCCTTCAACGTTTTTAGGGAGCAAATGGTGGCGAATGGTCCTGCTGATCAACGCTAGTCAGTTCCCTTATTTTGTGGCCATAGGTAGACTGAAAACTGTTCAAGGCCTGGTTTTCGTGGCCAGGAGTAAGGAAATGCCTAATTTGGCCCTGAGATATTTAAGAGGGTTTACTAGAGGCGCTGGAGCTTCTTCCTTGAAATCAAAATCCTCTTAGAAGTACAGCAGAGATTACCTGAAGTTAGTATCTATGTGTCCAGGTTTGTTGGTTGAAAGTAACTGGGTGGACTGAATTGTATTCTGAAGTGAGGAAAAACATACTAGTATTTCTGTTCTGAATGCTAGAAGGCAGCTCCCTGAAGCCTGTTTCAGAATGTATTATTGCCTACTGGGTTCAAGAATACTCACCTCTGCTAAATGGCAATCCCAAGGGCCAGACTTTCTATCATCGATAGGACCATGTCAGGAATGCAGTTTCCTCCGTGCGCTGAGGCAGGCTTCTTTAGTGGTAATTTATATTGACTGTGTTATTGTATCAGTTGAGCTGATACAATTAATACTAATTTTTGATCAAAAATGCAAAATAAATGATTTGTGCTGTACCCCCTACCTAAACTGAAGAGCAAAAACGACCAGCACGTCTCCTTTCATCCTTTGGTGAAAAGGGAACTCCAGGGAGAATGTATATTATTCAAGCTGGTGTGAAAAGAGGTGTGTTGCTTCTGTGTTTAAGCTGGAAAAGAATGTTTTAATTTTGTAAGTAACATGTAGCTTTGGAAAAGGTTTGTTCTGATACTGTCATCCATGTAGCCACTCCTGCTGCACTTCTAGTGCTACCTTTCCATTAATCCTGGGCTCTGCTTGTTTCTCACCTCTCCTGCAACCTCAGGAGCTGTACTTGTTTCTCACCTGCAACCTCAGGAAAGTGCGCCACCCAGAAATGACCAACACAGAGGGTCCTGCTATGCAGAGGACAGATATGCAGATCCTAGGCTGGCCTCAAGCACGCACAATGAAACGTTGATGCAGTCAAGGAGACCCAGCGGCAGCGCCATTGCAAAGTCTGTTTCCAGTGAACAGGAGCTAGCTAAGTGTTCAACGTATATACTGAACAACCTGAAAGTAACCTCTGAAGGACAGATTGAAATTGAAATTATCCAGGTAAAAAACGGTGTACACAGGAGCAAACACACTTTGAAAAATTGTCCAGGAGCCCTTGCCTTGCTGCCACTTTGATGATACATCAATGTCAAGTTCAAACATAACTGGGCGCTCAGTATAAATTTTTTCTTAGCAACAAATTTAACTATCTACGTTGTGAATCTGCTAAACTGGGACTAACTCTGCTTAAATAGGCTTCTATTCACTTAGGTTTTGCCTAACTCCGATCTGCAATGTACTCTGTAGTATGTCTAGCTTACTTCTCCCTGAAAAAGTAACCCTACGCCAGGCACAGTGGGGCACTGTTGTGAGACTGAGGCAGGAGAATGGAAAATTTGAGTCCAGCCTGGGCAGCTTAGCAGCTTAGCAAGACCCTTATGTCTCTGCTGTTCAAGATGAAAAGTCTGTATCAAAATCTGACTCCTGAAATTACTCAAATTTAGCTACCTAAAGCCTTTTTCTGGGAAGAAGAGACTCGCCTGTCTATAGAAGTGTCTTTCCTTAGATCATGGAGTCAGTGGATGGGAAAATAAAAGACAGTCATGGAAAAAACCTTTTCATTTA
>NW_004955467.1:52957-87285 GCF_000276665.1 Chinchilla lanigera
CTGTCTATAGAAGTGTCTTTCCTTAGATCATGGAGTCAGTGGATGGGAAAATAAAAGACAGTCATGGAAAAAACCTTTTCATTTAAATTCAGTTTAGAGGGCAGTGCTTAGAAATAGTTAAAAATAGGACCACTGTGTGAAGATGGGAGGGCAGCTGAGAGGAGGGCACAGTGCTACACTAGTGGTGTAACTCGATGCTAAATGCTGGTTTTTCTGACAGGCGCAAGAAACAATGAATTTAGGGCCCCTCCACAAAAGTCTCATTTGTGTTGATCTCTCAATAGTGTGGTGCAGCACTTGTATTGGCAGTCCTTCTGCAGGGTCATGGCCCAGAGCAATATCCTGCACCAGCCTAGAACAAGCTTCCTTGGTTCCAAATCTAGGACCCTGAGGCTGTGTTTTATAGATCTTGCTGTATTTAACATTTATAGCAGAGGAATTCCTCCTCCTACATTTATAGTGCTCTTTTATGTATTTTTGTACACTTACAACTCCGGTATTTAAGCAGATGTTCATCTTGGTAGTTGAAGAATGTATTATATCTAGAACATGCCTCACTTTTTATTGTCTTTTCCAGCTCTTGTCTGAATATTGCTCTGACTCTCCTATTGATTAGCTGCAAGAATACAGAAATGTGCATCATAAGGATGTGAGGATCCGGCCAATTATAAAGTCCTTGTCTTTCTTTAGTTCTGTGAGAGTTTTATGTATGTATTTTTTCTAATATTCATATATAAAAAAAAGAATTGAAATAAAGAGCACTGTAGAAAAGCAGAGTTGTGTGGTGTGTGTCACTTCAGCACATTCTCCCGCCATCCAGCTCAAGGCCTGGCGTTTACCTGGCTCTTCCTAGCTGCGGGATGAATGTGCAGAAAGAACTAGAAAACAGACAAGAACTTGAATGTGGGTAGACAGCACCTCTTCTGTGTGAGAATTAATATCTACACATCAAGTGTGCTCTAGACCCTTAAGGAAGAAACATGGTCTGAGGACAACATAAATTAGAAAAGTGATACTGAGGTTCGTGGTGAAATATCCATTTTTGCTTAGGTGAATGCATTTTTCCTCTAATTAAACCTAGTCTTTTTTGTTTAAGGTTTGAGATAGGGTCTCACATATAGCTAAGGATTTCCTCTCCTCCTCAAACCTGCAATCCTGCCTTAGCCTCCCCAAGTGCTGGGATTATAGACATGCTTCACCATGCTCTGCTCCAGTCTGGATTTCTTTCGTGGCTGTGGTTTTTTGTAACTAAAATGCTAACTTAATCTGCTTTTTATTAATAGTGGAGGTGGGAAGTTCTGGCCAAAATTAGATTCAAGGTCAAGGAACATCCCTTGTCACTCTCAAGACAGTGGTAATGTTCTGGGAGGCTGAGGCAGGAGGATCATAAATTTGAGCCCAGAATGGGTAACTTTTCAACTGAAAGACCCTGCCTTTAAAAAGAAAAGGACGTGGGGATGTAGCTTAAGAAGGCCCAGGATCAATCCCAGGTACCAAACGAAAAATAACATCATGTGTGTTTTTTGGGACCCATGTTTCAGATCCCTAAAGGTGAAGTCCTGTTTCAGTACCTGTAAATGTGTGAATCCTTCCCAATCTTCATTTTTAAATGGTATATTGAGTAATTTAGTGAAAATATGCTTTGTGGAAGGGGAGAGTTGGAAATTGAACCTAGGGGTGTCACACTAAGCCCTTCTAAAATTTGAGATCAGATTCCATCAGCTTGTTAAACCGCCCAGGCTGGGTCCCAGTTTGCAATTCTGCTTCAGCCTCCCGGAGTGCTGGAATTACTTACAGGTGTGTGCTACCACTCCCAGCTTGAAAACAGTAAATTTTTCCTAAGGAGAACGTGGGGTAGGTAACAGGATTTGAAGTAATGTATGTGGAGTCTTCTAAATCCTGTACAACACAAAGGAAAATATTTGGACAATTGATATTGCTTGATAGGTCTCTTAAATAGTTTTGGAGAAGAGCTGTGAATAATTGGGGTGATCATTCTCCGATACCCATTAAAGCCATGTATAATTCACAGGTGACAAAATAGATGATTTCCTCTGTAACCCTAAAGTCTGCCTAAGTTATGCCCAGTGTGATATCAAAGCTTTTGCCTACTTTAGCTTGCTAATCAGCTCATCTTTATATAGTAGCTTCACTTAGAATGGATATATTTCATGAAAGCACTGAGTTCACTTTGTCTCACCAAAGAAATCAGAGCTCACCTCTTCCATAGGGCAACTAAAATTGACCATGTAGAGCAAAAAATTCTAACATTCCCCCCCATTCCTGAGAATTCTACCCTTTCCTTGACACTCTGCTAACCACCCCAGGGTCTCCAGCTCCCGGGTCATAGGCCTGTAGCAAGTCCAGCCTGGAAGAGGCCCTCAGTAGCAACCTAGGTCTGGTTCCAAACACCTTCTGCCAAGATATGACCGTGAGTTACGCATGATACAGAGGCCCAGGAGGTCCATAGATATAAGGGACCTTGTATTATCTTTAGCCAGCTGTACTCAGCCTAAACTCTTGAGATCCACTCCACCTCTGTGCCACGTTTCCTGCAGCTGTTCCCCAGCCAGGTGATGACATTGCTTTGATGTGTAAGAGCTGCTTCCTTCCAGGAGGGGACTGGGCCACGATGCCGGACTATGCCCAGTCCTGCCCCCAGCCATCAGCCTGAGGCACAAGTGAGGACCGGGAAAGATCCTGAGAAGGTCCAGCATCATCTTGGGAGATACCTGTCTCGGGGGAGCTTCTGCGTGGTTTCTGGGTATCGCAGAGGCTGTTCTTGTCTGACAAGAGTGGACTTCTTCCAGCCTTAATGATGTAGGGTATTTGGGGTCCAAAGGTCTCAGGCTTGTGTATCCAGGCATTCCCACCTTGGGGACCCCTGCACAGACAGGCCACTGGGTGCACCGCCCAGAGTCTGGAGAGACCCTCAGTGGAAAGGTGTCAGATCAGAGCAGATCTTCCATTTCTTGCAGAGGAGCCAGTAGCCGTGAGAGGGGTGAATTGTCCCAGGTCACACCAGCTCAAGGCTGGCCGAGCCGCCCAGAGTGCAAGTCGGTCCTGGGGTGAGGCCCCTTGCACACTCGGGGAAGGAAGAGAGTCCCCTGCAAGACGATGCCTCACTGGCTATGGCCCTCAGCAGCGGACGGGGTCCTCCACCTGTCCATGGCAGCAGTAGCGAGCGCAGAGGCGACCAGCATGTCCTAGCCCTCAGGTTCCAAGTTGTGGGTCGGCTCGAGACCCCTTGGTGCGGATGCCTGTGCTCCTTGGACCCAAGGAGGGGGAGGGTCCCCAGCCCAGCCGAGCTCTGGCGCCTGGGGATGCAGGGACCCCGCCAGGCTGGGCAGCGTCCTGGGTGGCCTGCAGCGGGCGCTGCGCCACCGTGTGCAGGCGGCAACGCCGGGCGGGGCTGAGCCGCCCCCGGGGCAGCTGAGCTTGGCAGTTTAGACCCCAAAGATCAGGCAGGCGTGGAGAGCCGGGTTGGGTAGGTGCAGGCTCTTTACAGCACGGGGCTGGTGGGGCGCAGCTGCCTGGGAAGCACGCAGTGAGCCACGTGGCTGTGCTGCCACTCTGTCCCCTGTCCAGCTGGACCTGCCGATGTCCACCTCGGCCTGAAGAGAAAGAATACAGAAGCTGTTCTGGGAGCTGCATCTTCTGCACCGTCCACCTCGTCCCCAGCAAAGTAGCTCAGGGAAAACGCGTTTTCCTTCTCTTTATCCACCTCCCCTTGCTGTGCACCTCCATCATTTTAAGTTCAGTTTCTCTCTTCTTTTTCTAATACAATGTATGCCTACAGGAGAAACTTGATCTCTTTCCATTTGGAGGGCTACACGTGTGCAGAAGCCTGCTAGGTATTGTACTCGAGCTGCTTTATCTTTGTGTAGCTCAACAAAGGGCCACCTGCTGCCTATCCAGGAAAAACCTTCATGGTGCTGTCCTCACACCACCATGAAACTGTTGGGGGCACAAGTCTAAGGGCTGTGCTGGTGTTGGTAGTGGCCTGGCCTGGTGGGAAGATGGCGCTGTGGACCCAAGCGCTCAGTGTTGTAACTTGGAGTGGCCCAGCCACACCTTTAAAGATTCACCTTGGACCACCCACCTGGTGGGTGCAAACCACCAGCTGTACCCCCCCAGCAAATTCTGCCATCCAGTGAACCTTTACCATGATCAAGACACTGGGTCAGATGCCTTAAAAGTATGATTAGTCTTCACAAAGAGTGTTACAAGATATGATCACAAAATCTGACAAATGCTTAAATAAAAATTTTTAAACGTTATTATGCCCAGGTGTGGTGGCACACACCGGTAATCTCAGCACTCAGGAGGCTGAAGCGAGAGGATTGCGGTGAGTTATAGGCCAGTCTGGGCTACATAGTGAGTTCAAGGCCAGCCTGAACTTCACAGCGAGACTCTGTCTCAAAAGGAAAAAACAAAAACAAAACAAAACAAAACAAAACGAACATCATTACAGTAAAAGACACATTTCCATGAACTTTCTCAATTCAGACACACTTATCCCGTCATTCTAGCCAGTTTCTCAAGGAGTCCTGGAAGTCCTCTTTCATGAGCTTCTTTTCTGGTTTGTCTTGATGTCCTGAATCTGTTCTAAATGTTTATGGTGATTTCTGCCACCTAAAAACATTATAATGTGTCCTCACCACCTTATTCACTGGATCTGGCGCTGTGGCTCTTCCCCAAAGTCAAAGCGACCATAAAAGGGGAAATGTGTAAAATCAACTCAGCGCATCAAGGCAGCCACAAATAGCACAACTAAAGACACTCAGGAAAGAAGACTCCCGAACTGCTCCAGAAAATGGCAAGAATGAAGGGAAAGGTGTGTTTGAAGGAGGGGGGATTTTGAGTGGGAATTAATAGCAATGTGTCTTTCATTGTAATCATTTTTTAAAACTTTACACATTCACCATATTTTGAGACCACACCTCATATAATACCTACTTTATACGCAAGAGCAAACTGAGGCTCAGCAAGGGTGAGAAAGTCTGCTAAGGTCAGGAGCCAGAGCCAGGAACCTCCACTCTGTGTTGCCCTGGAGCTGGGCAGAGAAAGCACTGTCCCTCCCACCACAGATGGTCCTGTCATAGACAGCGGCTCGATGGCTAACCAGCCTGGCCCAGGGGTCCCTGCCTGGGGACCAGCCATTCCATATCTGCTTTCTGCCCAGGGGCTATTGGTTCTGACCAGCACATGGACACACATCTTCAGGCTCCATCTGAGAGGCTGATGTGCAGCCTATGGGGTCTGAGCGGGGGCTTGGGGCCACCCCACGGTCACCTGTGGAACTCTTCCTCACTCTGGACAGCATGGACCAATGGTCACCTCTTCCCGGAATCTGCCCCAGTGTTCCCAGGGTCCCTGCCTCCTCCATCCCTCAACCCACCGTGCAGGGGTTTCCATAGGATGAATTCTCTGTTTTCTTTGTCTGTATCACAACAGTTTGCAAAATGCGCAGGCTCTGCAGGTCAGCAGGAGATGGGATGGCAGGATTGAAACCCCGCGTCAAGAATGTCAGATGACTGACGAGCATCAGCGCAGTGCAGGTACTCAGGCCTCCGACTCCACATCATCCTCTACAGCGCCACCTGGGGGCATGGCTCCCCAAGGTTTGTGCAGTGCTCAACCTTTGCCGCTGTAGGAGTCCCACCTCGGTGGCTGACCCGGTGCGCTAAGGATGGCAAATGCTCGGTAAACATGAGTGGACTCAGTGGGACCACAACTCGGAGCCCACTCTCTCTTCTCCCCTCCTCCCTGCTTCCTTCCCGAGCCTGCTGCTTTTTTTCTTTCCTCCTGTAACTCCGTGCTTTCCCCTTGGACTTTTCACCGGGAAGAAGCACATTTACAGACGTGAAGCGCACACCTTGCTAGGCCTCAGCTTTGACGAACCTCTGACATGGGCTAGGGTTGGCGGCTGCTGCAGGGAACCGGGGGAGGTGGGAGGAGCCGGGAGGGGCTTCACTAGGTGGAACCCTAACTGCCCCTGCCCCTTCCCAGGTAGGGGGAAGAGCTGCTGCCTGCAGGCCCCTCCTCCTCCCCTGACTCGGGCTGGAGCGGAGAGTGCGGGAGAGGCCTGGCTGAGCCGGGGTGCAGCCAGAAGCCAGGGCCACCATGGACCACACATGAATCACGGGCTCTATGTCACCCAGGCTCCGGCTGGTGGCTCTGCACGACCGGATCCGTCCTGTTCGCTAACCAGATACCCACCTCCTTCCCTCATGGGCTCCAGCCCTCAGCCTGGCCAAGCAACACCAGACTGCTAGTGACTAATGAGTCCCGGGCCCTGATGCTGGTACCCATACCACCCACCCGCACGACATCACAGGCTGGTGGGGGCGGAGCTCTTTGTGTTGCACCGGAGGCCTGACTCTGAGTTCCAACACAACCCCAGGGCTGAACTTGGGGCCCCTTCTCGGGAGGGACACTGCCCAGGTCACCCTGGCAGCACCATCATGCCCAGCAGGCCCAGAGATCCTTGGCAGTGGACCGGTGAGGACAGATGAGGGCATTTGGTGCCAGGGATACCCCCCACAACCCTGCTTGCTGCTCTGCATGGCCTCTGCCAGAGCTGAGGACCATTTCTGGGTGGGCAGAGGGGAGACCAGGCATCCCTTCCTAAACTTGCCTCCTGTGGATCTCTTGTAATGCACCTGTTACTAAACACGGACTTGGCCTCCGTCTTGGCCGCCTCTATCCCTGCTGCCACTTCCTGCTCCCCGGGCTTTCTCTGTGGACTCAAGGTGAGCAGCTGGCCCTGGGACCAGGTCCAGCAGGAGACTGTGGGGTGACCCTGACTCTCCCCTCAACACAGCTCTGCTCTAGGACTCCCTCCGCGGCCCCCTGCAGAGTGCAGGTAGCCATTCACTAGTGTCTTCCCAAGCATTTGCACAGCCCAAGGGTCCGCCTATGACTGATCTCAGGGAAATAATAAGCCCCACTTTCTACTTGACTGCCCCATGCCTGTCATTATGTGTTATTCAATGACTTGTCTCTTTTCAAAGTCACCAAGACACCCAAGAAGCCCTGCTCTCCATCACTCCCCACTTGTCTCCACAATATTACCATTAGTCAGTCACACCTGAGTGAGAATTACTTCAATCAGATTGCTTTCCCATCATACCCCACGGGAAGGAATCTTCAGAGTGAGAGGAGCTGGGCAGGCCGTGGGATCACTCACGCCTGTGTGGTTGGCACAGACAGCGGGGTGTGGAACATGAGAAGGAGCAGCCCTGGGCATCAGAAGCTGGGACTGAACAGATGAGTTTGCTGGGGGGTGCAGGTTGGGGACTCGATGAGGGTCCCAGATGAAGGCACTTTGCTGTCTTTGTGGGTTAGAGGGGCATTCAACCCCCTACCCTGATGTACCCACTGCCCACCTTCCATCCAGGCCACCCTCAGGCACCTGTCAGAGCCTGGCACACGGACTCCGGCTACCAGCAGGAGTCACTGTTTCACATTCAAAGCTGAGGGTGGGCCCTGATGAGGGTAGGTGCTATTTGCCTTTTGCCAGGAGTTCTGCAGCAGGCCAACTTCAGCACTGAACTAGGCGCCCAGATCTGATCAGAACAGAAGCCTGGGGCCCCTTGAGCTCTGGGGTGGGGTGATAGGGCCACAGGTAGGGGACCATGCTGGGAAGCTAGCCGCTGCAGCCTCCTCTCCCAGCACCCTGGGTACCTTGGGGAGGTGGTATGAGATACTGAGCTGCCTGGGATGGCCTGGCAGGGACACGGGTACCTGTCCCGGTCGGGGCAGGGGTAGTGGATAAAGGCTCCCTGAGAACATCCCAGAACTGGCATTTTAGCTCTGCTCCCACCCCCATGCAGGGCACCCACCATGGTGCCCGAGCTGGTGCTAGGGGAAGAGGCCCCATAGTCCCAAGGGATTCTGGGCCAGGGTCTCCCCTGGAGGGACAGTGGGAACCTGCATGGGGGCTCATGGCAGCCATGAGTAAAGCACCGTGGGACCAAGGGGACCCAGTAGGTTTGGAGACATCACAAGGGACACCTCAAGGCTGCAACAGCCATGTGGCCACTTCTAGTTGTCCTCCCATTTTGGGGGGTAGAGTTTCCCACCAGGGACCCATTGAGGGCTTCAGGCTGGGCCCAGTTGTGGGCGTCAGAAAAGGAAGGGCCTTCAGAGGTTGGCAAAGACAACCTTACCTCTCCGTTCACAGCAGAAACAAGGTGCCCAGAGGTGTAAAGGCCCAAGCAGGGTCTCCACAGGTTGGGACATGGTGGTGACTGAGTCCCCCGACTCTTCTTTCAGGGCTGAGCCACAGCCGCGTGGCTTGGATGCCTCGCCGTCCACTGCAGAACTTGGCAGCTGTGCCCCAGGACCAGGGACCAGGGACTGCTTCTTCCCAGAGAGCAGCTGCACGTACTCTTCCCCCAACCGGGTTCATTAAGCCCAGGAACTTGGAGGTGGGAAAGAGATTTTCCTCATTTCATAAAAGTTTAAACTAATGCTCACAGGCAGCTGGGGCCTACCTAGCTATTTCCTCTCTCTTGCCGAGAGATATTTAGCTATCCTCTTTCTTGGAGAGGGACAGGGGTACCAGAAGAAATTAGAGGCAGCTCAGGGCTGGATGATTTGTTGTGTTTGGGGTGTGAGGCTGCCTGGAACACATGTGTGTAATTTGCATTTGTGGAGCAGGAGTCACATGCTAGGTGCTTCATGAATTCTTTGTTTCACTTACTTACATGATGACCCTGTGACATATGGACTGCAGTCTGCATTTCACAGGTGGAAAACTGATACTCAGAGAGGTAAAGCAGTGTGCCTGAAGTCACCCAGCTGCTGGGCCAGGACTCAAGCCTGGCTCCCAAGGCACTAAGGTTTGGGCCAAGGCCACAGGGTTCTGTGGCTTCCTGCAGTGACTGGTGACTTTAGGGTGACAGGACCGCTTGGGCACATGCTTGCTCCTGGCTTTCGGGTGTGGGATGCGGACTTTTTGTTCTTGGGTCTGTATGGGCATCTATTCAGCAGTGGGTGAGATGGAGCTTCCCCAGGGTTCAGCTGGAATCTGGCTTTTCCAGCTGTTTTGGTTTATATCTAGATATCCTCCCAAAGCCTCATGTACTCGTAGGTGGGGCTGTGAGGTGATTGGATTGGGGGTGCTATGCTCACCAGTGGATTTTGTTCACAGATGAGTTGATAGCTAAATGTGCCACTAGGAGGTGGGGCCTGGTCTGAAGAAGCAGGTCACTGGGGATAAACCCTGGGTTTATCTTCTTTCCCCACTCTTCCCTTCATGTCCTGCTTCCTGGCCACCATGCTGTGAGCAGCTCTGCCCCACTGACTCTTCTGCCATGCAGTGCTGCCTTGGAGCTGGCCAACCATGGACTAAAAACGTGGGCTAAAATCACCCTTTGCTCCTTTACCTTGTGGATGTTGAGTGTTGTCTCTCAGCAGAGAGGACAGTAACTAAGACACTGGCCCCACAAGGCCCAAGGCCCTGAGTCTGTGCTTTGAGGAACACAGTGTAAGGGCCTTGTGGCAGAACTCGGGGGGTGGGGCGCTTGGACTTTGCGAGTCCGCTAACGCAGCCCATGTGCCGTTCATGCATTTGCCTCTGCAGTACCTCAGTGTCCTCGTTTGCGAAGTGGAGCTCATGGCAGCGCTTCCGCTTAGAATCAGCATGCACGCTCGTGCAACAATTGTGAGCAGCCTGAGCCCGGCCAGGCGCAGGGAAGTGTTCAAAATACACATGCAGATAGTACGTCTCCAATTCTCATCCAACAGCATGCCTCTGGGCTCTGTGCATCTCCTCGCTAGAACTGTCTCTACTCGAGCGCAGCTCAGTGTTGGGCCAGGCCGAATGCCCCTACTGGTGGAGGGACAGGGTCTTCCTCGGCTTCCCAAGTGCCCCGGGCTTCTGCTGTGGCCACTACTTATCACCTGTGTGGAGTCAGAAGTGGAGGCGCGTCTCACCCCCAAGTGCTCACGGCTCCGGGCAGCACCCTCACTCAAGGCTTCAGCTTCTAGAAACACCCAAGGAGGACACCCTTCTCCCAAAGCCTGTCTGGGAAGGGGACATTGCTGGGGCTGTGAAGTGTCATGAGCCCAGAGGATGTGTGGACCTCAAGGCCTCTTGGGAATCCTGTTCTGTGCTTCCCATACTTTAGGAAAGACACCCCAAGACCTTGGCATCAGAGGCAATGAAGAGTTCTCGGAGGAGCATGAACAGGAAACCTCTGCCCGCACCAGGGCCTAGCAGTGGTGGGGCGGCAAACCAAGAAAGGCTGAGGCAAAGCCCACACAGGAGCCCACCGGAAAAGGGCACCCAGGCAGGCAGAGGACTGGTGCTAGGAAGGCCCCCACATAGGAAGTGGGATGCAGCCATGGCAGGACAGGGCTGTGAACGCCCAGGGCCTCAAGAATTGCTTTGTTTAATTTTCTCCTTGGCCTTGTGAGCTGTAAGTTGCAGGTGAGGAAGCTGAGGTCCAGAGAGGCACCCCAGGCCCCCAAAGACACAGCATGTGGCAAGACCTGGAGGAGGACCCGGATCTCTGTTGGGTCACAGCCTGAGTTATTATTGTCTCTGCCCCACGCTTCTTTGCTTATGATGGAACCAACAGAATCACCCGTCAGTGCCATCTCTCAGCATAGGCATGGAAAATCCAAGTCCTGCCTGGCATGCTCTGGGGCACAGTAGCCACCACTGAGAGCCCAGGGGAGTGTGTGGGGTCTTCACACTGCTGACTGTCTGAGCTCATCATCAACTTCCCTGCCTCAGCCATCCCTGTTTCATCTCACTGCCCACCGAGGAGCTGGTGCCGGGCCCCACCCTGACTGTCCTCTGGAGCCTCCAGGAGTGGACAGCTCCTGGGTTTTTAAGCCAGACTGTACCAGACAGGCTGCAATGTTCATTCGATTCAACAAACATGCATCATGATATCATGATGATTTGCTTCCCATACTTTAGGAAAGACACCCCAAGACCTCAAGGTCTTGGGGTGTCTTTCCTAAAGTATGGGAAGCACAGAACAGGATTCCTGGGCATTCTGGGACCAGAATGCCCATGGACACCCACCCGCATCCAGTCCGACTTGGAGTTTGTCCCTGGGCTGCCAGCATCGCTGATGATCTGTATGCACATGGTGGCTGTTGATGACCTTGCACCAGACATGTCCTGGAGAAGCTGTGTGGTCCAGGGCTCCACACCGCTCCTGCACAATGGGCAGCTAGAGGACAGAGCAGAGGTATCAGGCAATCTGTGTCTTCAGCAGCAGCAGGCTGAATTACAGGTTATTTCACTATGAATTCTCTAAGTATTCAAGTTTATCTTCCCCATTCCAGTATGTAAGTTAATTATTGTACATAAAAGAGTGTACAGTCCAGTTTTCCAACTACAACCTGTTTCTCCCTGAACATAACTAAAACGATTTTGATTTCCTGCAGAGACATATAACATCAGCTCTATCAATCAATATATATGTGGATCCATTGAAAACTGCCTTTCTTTCCTGAGATCCATTTGTCATTCTCTCTAATAATAGTACACTCTCATAATAGGTGGAATTTGAGTCTCTTTCATGTATATTATGGAAGCTATTCACCTTTTTTGGTTAACAGGTATTGAAAGTTGTTAAATTTTTATTATACTGCACAGCTATAAATTTTTTACCAAATCAAAGGTCTCTTTCATAAGTGACAATTTTTTTTTCATTATCCTTTTTGGGGGGCAGTTTGAGGCAGGGTCTCACTTTGTATCTCAGACTAGCCTTGAATTTACTGTGTAGCCAAGGCTGGCCTCAAACTCCTTGGCAATCCTCCTGCATTGACCTCCCAAGTGCTGGGATTATGGAAATGCACCACCACACCTGGCTAAAGTCTTCTTTTTGTGTCTAATTACTTTGGATATATTGGTTTTCAATGCATATGATACATTTTGTTCATCTCTTTCCTGTCATTACTGTCCCACCTCCCCCTAGAATTTCTCACATCTAAGTGCAAGCTAATTGGTGACACTGATCTATAAGACAAAATGTCACCTTTTCCCTATTTACACTGTTCAAAGACTTGTTCCAATAAAACTATTTTTCCATTAACATTTCAATTATTCATAATTTCTATTTGATATTTAACTGTTTCTTATGAAACCAAATTCAAGTTTCAAAATAAGTACAATCAAAGAAGGAAGGACTCAATGCCATAAATAACAAGATTTGAAAAGAGATATTACCTATGGTATATCAAAACCATTCATTAGATATTCACTAGATATTCCCCAGTGTTCTGTGGACAGTGATCTTGTAGGCTCCCTCTATAATATCTGCTGTAGAGCAGCACTCAGGTACACTTGCAGTGATCCAGCAGAAGAGCCAGTGCTCTTATTCTGCAGTTGCTTTAGCAAAGAGTGGCAATCTAGCATCAGAATTACTGCCTGAAAAACTGTGCATGCACATGAATTTGATGACCAAGACACAGAGTCAATATTTGAAGGATTCAGCAGCCATACTGCTTTTCTGTTTTGTTTTCTTTTTTTGAGACAGGGTCTTGCTGTGCAGTTCAGGCTGGATTTCAACTCCCTGTGTAGCCTACACTAGTCTCAAACTCATGGCAATCCTCCTGCCTCAGCCTCCTGAGTGATGGGATTACAGACATGCACCACCACACCACACCTGTCTTTCAATTCAACATTTTATGTGAGCAGTTGAAAGAACCCAGGCCATGAGTCTCAACCTTCCTTCAAGAAACATATGTGTGATCATGTAGGAGGCAGTGGCCTTGGAGGATGTGGTTGTGAACTGCAGTGGGCTTTGCTGAATAAAGGAGTGGGCTTTGCTGAATGCATCCCAAAAGACGCTCTATGTACATGTGATGAGGGAAACTATTAGGTGCAGGGGTCCGTTGGGTTCTTGTTGTACCCCAGGAAGGAGCCATGGTGAGAATGAGGAAAAAATAGACAAGAGAAAAAAGCTGGGATCAGGTGCAGGTCCCTGCTCTCAGCAGAGAAGGGGAACTGCCTAAGAACAGTAAAGCGTTTATTTATAGCCTCAAGATGTTGGTTAATTTCCACCTTGCTGTCCAGCAATCAGTTAACAAGCTACAACGGCTTGTTCACGTGTTTCAAGGTGCTCCAGTGTCCTCGGGCGCCCGTCTTCTTGGGCTGGCTTCCTCCTGCGCCTGTAATTACTTTCCAGCTTCTGGGGCTCCAGACATCTCTCTCTTCTCTGCTTTGTAAATGATGGCAATTAGCTGGAAAGGCTATGCTTGGAGAATACAGTTCCAACATCATAACAGAAGTCAGTTGCCAATTGTTATGGTTGATACATTGTGTCCACTTGGGGAGTCTAGAGGTTTGGCTAAGTGACTCAGCAGGAAGCCAGGGTGCTTACTTTGTATACATCCTGAGCCTGTGGAAGAGGAGGGCATGGAGATTATGTGAGAGCTACACACCCCTTAGGTGGGGGTAGCCTGTTTACAATGTAAGGGAGGGAAAAGAAGCTGCTTGGGGCCATTCTGCTCTTTTGCTCTGGCTGCATTGCTGTTCAGCTGCCATTGCCCCCTTTGCTCTTGTTGCTTTGCTACCTTCTGCCTCAGAGCCAGCCAAGTATGGACGGAAACCTCCACAAACTGTAAGCTAAATAAACCTTTCCTTCCTTCATTTTGGGCATTGGGTATTTTGTCTCAGCAACGAAAGAAAAGTAACCAAGACACCAATCTACTTGGCACAATGTCCAAAGTTGTTGGTGATTTGAACCCTTTACAGTTAACATCTTACTATGACAATGCTTTTTATACATTTTGTGATTACACATTTCTGCTGGATGTTTAAAACCAAGTTAACATGAGACCCATATTAATTCTTTTTTTCCTATCCATCAAGGTCAATTAAATCTCCTCAGGTTGCTTTGGAACCACACACAGCACCTCTCGATCCACTGTCAGTGTCAGCCATCTGGATGAGTCACGGCCATTGCTTGACCAAGCTGCTTTCTGTGAAAGCTTGAGAGACATTTTCTCTCCAAGTGACTCTCCTTAGGCACACTATACATCCTCAAATCACTTCCCTCTATGGTTCCATAATCTCCTTGATCAGAAAATCAGGGGCTCAACTGAGTCATAGGATGTTGTAGCAGAGATTCTCTTCTGCCCTGGGTTTACTCTGACCTCAGAGGGCTAGGGCCAAAATATTGACTCTCCTCTTAGCCCATTTATCTTTCTAATTTTTTGGTCCCCAAATCTCAGTTGTTCAACATCCAGAAGAGAAGTTTAAGGACTTTACACTATAATAGAGGCAGCAAGCTTTAACATTATTATCTATCTGAACATCAGACACTTTAGAGCATAAAATGGAAGTGTTAGAACATAAAATGGAACTGTTACTTTCTTAATAACCATGGATATCCTATCATTTAAATCCCTATAGAATGTTAACAGATAAGTTACATATTTGTATACTGAAATTAGAAAGCAAGTCCATATATAACATTGCCGCATGACAATCATGACATTTTGTAACATACTTAAAATTTCATTTTGACATAACATAACCCTTTCAGCCAATCATTTCTATCTAATACATAAGCTTTTACCTAATCTGTTATCATTTAATGAGATGTACATAAGTTTTTAAAGACAAAGGTCTGAATCTGAACAAAAGTCTTATCATAAGCAATCCTTGCTTTACATTTTGAAGACTTGTACATCTAGAATCATGAATCCATTTCAATATATTATGAAATTAACAATACTAAATTACCATCACATATGAAAAATTTTGTTTATTTTAGTTTCATACTAAGAACATCTTTCATGAGAACACCTTATTTTTTATTTTTTCTGGAACACTTTTAACCAAATTATTGGGGGTATCTCCCAACAGACTCTGGAGATCACTGGGGGCTCCTTATTAGTGGATAAAGGTTGGCTACTCCTCTATTCACCAATTAGAGTCCTACCCAAAAATTTCTTCCTAAAGAATTGTGGTTAAATGTCTTAATTTTTTGATCAGCTGCAAGAAAGCCATTTTTTTAAACCAGCTGGTAACTCAGGAGAAAGCATGCTCTTAAGTCTATAAACCAAACTGTATTGCAGACAAATGATAAAAGAAAAATGGTTGAGCTCAAAATAAAGGGGAACGGCTGTTTACAAAACGACCAACACATAACAAGTACACAGAACACACAAACATCTTACAAAATCAGAGTGCACTCAAATATATTCTAGTTCAAATTAAATTATAGTAACTTATAATTTTCAGAAATTTATAATTGTAAATAGATTAGTCAGATTTTGTTCATCAGTTAACAGAGATCTCTTATAAAAAAATTTGGATAGAAACAATCCTTAATGTATAATGAATATATATATATTCTTTGTATAAAACTCTTTCATGGCCATCTCCTAGCTTCTGTAATCCACTCTCACGTCATCTCCGTATGCATTTAGTTCCATACACTTGTGACTTAACAGGGTAGCTGGTCTGCGATTTCTAGGTCTGCAGGCCATATCGTCAGCAAGCATCAGGACAGTATGGCTGCTTTCCATGATTTCTGAATACTGTCGCAAACTAATAATCTGTTATAATTGTTACTGCTGTACACATCCAAAGAAGGCAATTATCAGGACATTTTCTGGCTCCCTCTGAAAAGGATCAGTGTGATGTCTACAAGTAGACACACAAAGACTCTTGGGTTGTACTTGAAAAAGATCATTCAACTTTAGATTGGCTAGCTAAATTAATTACCTCTAAAATTCCAAAACATAAAATGTGCATCTATCCATATGATGAACTCTAATTGCAGGATCAGGTTGAGGCAAGAGGGATTCTTCTCCCACGTTGCTACTGGCTAGAGCCGTTATGTTAGAATACACTCACACAGGAACACTCCTTGGCAAGAGTCAATCCTAAGCAGTAGCTCATTACTTTATCTAGTGTAGAGCCTGGGGCACGAAGTCCTGCAGGAAGCCATATATCTCAGGGAACAGGCCTGTATGTCCCACAGCAGCGTGACTGTGAGCATCCCCTCTGCCTCAGAGACACTTGCCACAAAGGTCACAAGGGGCTTGGCCCTCACTCCCTGCTCCCTTGTAAGGGATCCCTTGGGTTCTTGCTGTATCCCAGGAGGGAACGGTGGTGAGAATGAGGAAAAAATAGACCAGAGACAAAAAGCTGGGATCAGGTGGAGGTCCCCTCACTTCTGAGTGGAGGAGGGGAACTGCCCAAGAGCAGTAGAGCATTTATTTACACACTCCAGAGGTGGGTTGATTTCAGCCTCACTGCCCAGCAATCAGTTAACAGGCTACAACGGCTTGGCTTGTTCACGTACTTCGAGGAGCTCCCATGTTAGTGGGCTCCCGTGTTCTTAGAGTGGCTTCAGTCCTGCACATGCAATTATCTTCCAGCTTCAGCAGCTCCCAGCACTCCCTGTTGCTGCTGCCAGGTCCCACCAGCTTCTGGGTCACTCGGGCCTTGGTCACTAGCCACTCAGCACCTGTGTCACCCTCCTAGCCCCGCTGCCACCCTTGCCACGTGTGTACAGCTCCAGCTAGTACAGCCCTGGCACAGCTGGGCCAGTGTTGGGTGACCCTGTCCTTCCTCCCAGTGGCCTGGGTTCCAGCTAGCCACCACCGAAGACTCCCTGGCTGTCTGGAGCTGCTCACGCCCCAGTCGTGTGCCACCTTGCCAGCCTCCATAACTGTCTCCCCCTTTGCTTTTGGATAGAAGTCCGCTGCATGTCCCCACAGCTCCTCATCCCCATCCTGGCCGCCCTCTCCAGGCCCATCTGGCTTGAGCCTTTTGCCAGCTACTTCCTAGGCGGCCCCCTCCACCTCTGCCCTGGGCCTTGGCCTCTTTGTTCCCTGTTCTATCTGGCACCCCAGTGTGTCCTGCAGCCCTTGGGCCAGAGCAGCAGTGAGCTGGGGGAAGGGCGCTGCGGGCAGGGGAATGGTAGCAGCCCGGAGCAGCGAGGCGGGAGAGTGTGGCTCCCGAGGCGGCGGCCGCCCCCAGTCAGGGCCTGGGTAGAGCGGGGCTGATACTTTAGGCTCTGGCAGGAACTGGCTGCAGCTTTTATTTTATCGCCTTGAGGGGCTGGGCGAGTTGGTGGCGGGGCCTCGCTAGTCCTGCTTTGTTCTAGGAATGGGCTCCACTGCCTGCACCACCCCACGAGCGGCTCGGGGGGGTGCCCAGCCGTGTGCATGCTGCCTGTCACTTTTGCTCTGGCCGCTGGACATTTCGTTTCTGTCTGGATTCCAAGTACCAGCGCCAGCACAGGACAGGCGCCTGCCCCTGCATCTCTCACACAAGTCTTGACGATGAGCGTGTTTGGGGCCCACACAGCGAAGTCTTACTGAGCAGGAACATCTAGTTCTTTTACAACTTTGGCAGGTGATATCCTCCCCTCCGTGAGGGTTGTAAGATTTCTGACAGGTTCTGCAAAACTGTTTAAAGTAAACCTTGTTTGTACCCTGGACACACTTTGCGTCAGCACTCTCTCAGAGAATGTGGCAGTATTTGCAGTGATAACCCCCATATTCTTGCGGCAAGCGCAAGCGCTCCTTGCCTGGCTCAGCACGCGGCGGCCACCTCTCCTGCACAGTGGTGGTCGCATCCTGGCATCCCCAGCCCTCCCTGCTGCCAGGGGCCGCTTTGGCCTCCGCAGCGTGGGCTGTGGGGCCGCCTCACTAGTTTGAGCCTCCTGCTGCTCCTGTCCAGGGCCTGGCAGTGGGCACGCCTTCCTCACCGCCCCCTCGTACTCCGCAGGTGCCACAGGGCCCTGCATGCTCGCTGGGGCCTCTCCCGGGCAGCAGGTGAGGCAGTGGGAGCGCGGGAAGTGTGAGTGCTCGCTGGGGTTCTGGAGTCCCGGACCCTGCACAGCGGCATCTGCCACCCAAGCTGTGTGCTGAACTGAGGCATCGCGCTGCTGTTTCACCTGCACCCCGACATCACGGCAGCTGGGCCCGCGGGGGCACGGCTCAAAGCCTGAGTTCAAGTGGGTCAGGAGTGTGGCGCAGGAGAACAAGGCGGGAGGGTGTCCCCCGCTCCAGAGCCGCCAGCCATTGGCGTCCAGCGGGTAGGGAAAGGGATAGGAGTAGGGGGCCCACGCCGGGTGCCTGAATGTGCCGAGTACCTCGTCCCACACTGCAGCCAACCGGGCGGCCCCATGATTGGATGGGGCCGAAGCGAGTTCCAATGCGTGTTTCTCGGGAAAGGCCGACCGCTTTTTTTTCCCTGGCCGACCTTTTCTAACAGTTCTAGATCTACGCTGATTTTTCGAGCGATACCCTCCTTGGCACCACAGCCTCTCCCGCCCCGCCCACGTCCATGTCCCTCTCCGCCCCTTCCGGGGCCGCCGCTCTGCTCCAAGGATCTCCAGGCCACCCGAGGCGCCAGCTGGCTCTCTTGGGCCCGCCCCGCTTCCACCCGGCTGCGCTCCCGCCAGCCCAGCCCAGCCCGGCCGGGGTTGCCGGCTGTCCCCGCAGGGCCACCCCGCCGGCCCCAGCCCCCGGGAGCCAGCAGGGTGCCCCGAAAGCAGAAGGCAACCTACAGCCTTCCCTGACGCTGCCCCAGCCCCGCCTCCCGCCGGGCCGGTCACCGCTTCCCGAGTTCCCAGCGTCCCAGGCGCCCACCCGCCACCACGGCCTCCCTCCGCTGCCAGGCAAAGCGAGGGGCCGCGCCCTCCCTCAAGCTGCGAGGAGAGGAGAGAGGACGTCCCGCGCCCCGCAGGGAGAGAGACAGACTTCTGGGAAGGGCGTGATATGCGGAACGCCCGCCCCACCCCGCACAGCACCACACCCCCAAGGAGCGGGGCGGGCGGGTGGGGTCCTGGGGACCGCCTCCCTCCACCCTTGGGGCGGAGCGGGGACTGGGCCTGCCTGGCGGGCGGGTGTCCCTCCTGCTAGCCGGCTTGCCTGCTGGAGGAGGCCCAGCCCCCCAGGGTCCCACCGGCCGGGTCCGCAGCTTGGCAGGGCGCGCAGGCGGCTGGTCCCGAGGGCTCGGCAAGGGGGCGGGCGGGGGCCGGGCGCGGGGCGGGGCGCGTCTCCCCGGCGGGGCGCCTGACCCGCCTCCAGCCTGGTTCTCAGGTGCGTCTTCAGCCGCCAGTGTGCCGGAGATCCGGGGCGGCCGGGCTGCTCTCCGGGCTTGCGCGGTGCCCCCAGCGCCTCCCTGCGCTGCTCCGAGGCGGGCCGCGGCTGTTTGGGCCGCTCTGCACCAGGGAGGGTGCCCAGGGCCTCGCGAGCCCCTCCAGCAATGACGTGTCCGTCCCCTCCCGCCCCTGCAGACCCCTGTCCTTTGCCTCCCCGGAGCCCGCCTGAAGTTTTCCAGACCGCGGCTCCCTGTTTCCCTGTTGCCCGCAGCGGGGACTTCCTCCTGCCGTGCCTGGGGATGCAGCCCGTGGGGCTTGCCGTGTCGCCGGGACCTGGTTCTCTGTGTGTGTTCAGAGGCCCAGCCTGTGTCACCGGTGCTTGGTAGTGGCCCTGGGACCTGCAGCCCTAGCGAACCTCCAGGCCAGGGTGGAGGTTCCCACCCCCGCCAGCACCCCGCCCCCCGCTTTCCCGGCAGCGGATCTCTGTCGCCCTCTAGTGTTTCCAGCGTGCCAGTGGCCCTTGGTCCCTCTCCTGACCCAGGGGCCTCTGTCCTCAGCACATCTTAGGAAACCCACCCCGGCCGCCTGCCCACCGGGAGTCGAAAAGCCAGCAGTGGAACTAAGGGCTGTCACTCAAGGAAGGCTTCTTACAACTCCAAGGGCAGGAGGAATGACGGGGAGGAGCCTGCCCTCGGAGCTGGCTTGAATGGGCTGACTTTTCTCTTCCCGCTGGAGCAAAACAGAACACAACAGGATGCAATGGGACTTGGGAGTAAGCAGACAACAAGAGGAGAGGAGTGGACAAGGCAGGGGAGGGCAGGGGAGGGGAGAGCAGAGTGGAATTTAGGCCCTACCTGGTGCATTACAGTGCAATCTATCAGCCATAGATTGTTGTCAAAGTTGCTCGTATTGAGCACCCAGCCCCTGTCCCCAGGCGTTGCCAGCACAAGGCCCTGCTCCAGCAGGCTGGCCCTGGCCCTTCCTTTCTATCAAATGCAGTGGGTAGGAATGCACAGTTTGTCAGCCTCGCAGCATCTGACAAGGTGAGTGTGTTTGTGTGTGGTCGTGGAGGAGCCCGGGCAGGCTGGTAGAGGTCATGAGCTGCAGGCGGTGCGTGGATACTGCTGCAAGGGTTCCTGGCAGTGTTGATGGGCACAAGCCCAGAACATGGAGCAGACTTCAGCTCATACCCCTCATGCAGGCTCTTCGGGAGTGGAGGAGGGTAGATCTCCTATGAGCAGCTTATTCTGCCTCCTCTGCTCAGCTCACCTTGCTGAAAGGTGGGAAAGCATGTGGGGTCTCTGACTTCCAGGGTCCAGAGTGGTAGCGAGGTCAGTGCAGAGCCTGTATCATACACACAAGCTGGATGACCTTGAAAGAAAGATTGCTCAATTGACACAAGAGCAGAAAGTTGTTGGCCTCTCATAGAAGAACTCCTGGGGCACAGTCCATATACCTGGAGAGAGAGACCAATTGAATCAAATTCTAGAGGTGGTCAGCCAGACCATAGCGGTAGAGCTTGGATTTTGCTTTGTAAAAATGCCTAGTAAAGCTGTTTGAGGTTTTGAGTCTTTGGAATCCCAATACTCAGAGAGACTAGGGCAAGAGGATTGTACATTTGAGCCCAGACTGAGCAATTTAGCTACATAGTGAAACCCAGTGTCAAAATTTAAAAATAAATAAATAAAATAGGGCTGGTGATGTCACTCCATGAGAAGGACGGGGTTCAACTCCCCCATACAAATACAAAATTTACTGACTTGTAAGAAGCTGAGTCAAGAGAATCCTGCAGGTTCCACAGGGAAAGATTAGATTCTTTTAAAGAACCTTCAGCCCCCAGCATCCAGAATGTCCGAGATTTCGTATTTTATAACAGAAACTTAATTGAGATGTAGAGAATGTTTGTCCGTTTTCAAGTAGCAGAGATGGGGCCATGCCACACTGTTCTTATGTCCTCCGAGATGTGACAAGTGAGCCGGGAGGGACTGTCCCCACAGGGATGCCAGGGTTTGTAGAGCTGCACTTGCCAGAGTGCCATGAAGCTCTGTGCCCACATACTGTGTATCTGCAGACTCCATTGTCAGGAATGGGTCCTCCCCAGCTTCTGTGACTGTTACCCAGAAACTCCACTACTAGGAATCTCTCTCAGAAATGAAATTTACAAAAGTAGCTGTTTCCTATGGGATAGCAGATGATAGGGCCCTGTCCCCAGGTCATACACACAATCTCAGAGAAGCCGTGTCCTGACACACACTGCCCACCCACCAGCTAAAAACCCAGGCGTGAGCCTATGACGAGACAGGAAGAGGAGCACCTGGACGGAGCCCACTGTTCCTGGGTGGAACAATGGTCACTATGCCCTTTCTTTTATTATTCACTTCCAAAATCCTCTGTCCAAAGAAAAACATGATTGCAGTGATGTGAAAAATGTAGCATAGGTAAATTACAGGGTCATAAGAGGAGTGGTGGCCAGGGTCTAGCAGGAGGGAAAGAAAAGGAAATCCCTTTGGGTACAGAATTGGAGATGTTCTGGACGGGACAGTGGTGAGGGCTACAAAACACTGACAGCACACTGAATGCCACCGATCTGATTATTTCAAATAAGGATAAAATCCTAAGCTTTATTTACATTAATTCTATCATCGGCATATCTCAGGGAAGTGAGGGTAGCAGTAAATACAATAATAAGTAAATCTGGAAGACAAGGGAATGGCAGGTATGGGTCAAGAGCTGCCTCCAGGTAGAGCTGAAGAGATGACCCCTGCGGTGGAGCCACCAGGAGTTCCGGCTCTGCAGCTGGCGGCAAAGGAGATCCAGGTGCCGACTCTTGCTGTGGGACCAGAGCTGGTGAGGGAGCTGCAGGTGGAGCTGGCACCAGCTCTGTAGCTGGGACTTCAGCGTGGGCTGGAGCTGACCCTACAGTTGCAAGAGGAGAAAGGATCACCAACTATCCATGCTCTTCCTCAGGCCAAAACCTTCCCACCTCCTGTCAGACACAGCCGTGTGCCCCATCACAGCCCCAGCAAGGCCTCCCAGACTGCGTCCCCCACTGACTGCTGAGTGTCTCCTGGGTCACCCGGCATCTGGAAGCTCTGTGGTGCTCCAAGGCCATCCCCTCCCCACGGGCCCACACCCCAGTCCTCCTTACCCCGGGGCTCAGCCTCAGGGGGCTCAGGGGGCTCCAGCTGGTGGAAGACAAGCTCAGCCTGGGGCTCCACCTGGGAGTGCAGCTCCAGTGCAGAGTCAAGGACAGGAACGGTGGACCTGGGGCAGGCAGGAGGCAGAGGGGTGAGAGGCCTGGCTTTTCCTCCCATACTACCTGCCCAGGACGCCTGCAGGGAGGGGCATGTGGGCCTCCTGCCCAGTCAGTACAGTGTCCAGCCCCACCCTCTCCCACCCCCGGTGGGGCAGTGCGGTCCCAGGCAGCCCCGAGAAACTGACAGAAGGCTCCGTGGGAGGGAGTCCTTGCTTAGTGGTGCGACACCTCTGCCTTCTTCAGGGAAGCCTGACAGCGTCTCCTCCGCCGGCCCCACCAAGCAGGTCAGCTCGGTGAAGACAGATCAGGACCTGCTGTGTCCTTGCACTCAAGGGCACTGGGCTGCTGCTGCACAAACATCTGAGAAGTGAGGGGCCAGGGGGAGTCTGTCCTGCCTCTCTGCAGTCTCTAGCTCGGGAAGGACATGCCCCATTCTCTGTGCCTCTTTTGGGCTCCCCTGGCACTGCTGTGTGTCCACATCTAGGGAGTCAAGAGGGCATCACATCCACCATAGTGGGAGCAATACCTATTCCACTTCAGGGTGACTTTGTGGCCCGCAGATAGCACTGAAACCTAAAGGGCAGAGGTTGCACCTGCTCTGCTTATTAGATCAGGATTCATGCCAGAAGTGTGTGCACAGTGTGCCTTCCTGTCCATCGGTGAGATATGAAGACCTGCTCTGCACAGTGCCTGCGTGGGCCTGGGCCTTTGGCCATCCCCCAAGGATTCCTTGCCCGGGTATAACCTGAGGCCCATAACGTGACTCCCCAGTCTCCTTTAAAATGGCCAATTCATCTTCCCCAAGTGCAGGTTACAGTGAGGGGGAGGCAAAGTTTTCCAGTGGGGCTGGAGCCTCGTCTGTGAGAATCATCACAGCCTCTGCAGCAGGTCCTGCCAGGGCCAAGGCCAGGGCCAACACTTCCCATAAAGGTGCCATTTCATCCTCAGAGACTCTGTGCTCTCAATCCGCTCAGCACCCCACTGTTCAGAGTTGTAAACTGAGGCTGAGAGAGGTGCTTGGACATTGCCTGGGCTTGAATCCAGAGGTGGCCAAGTCCCACTGTACTGCTGAGAGAGGAGCTCACCTTCCCACCATCAGGGCCTGTGGGGTGGAGGTGTCGGCCCTTGAGGAGTCCAGGAAGAAGGGGCCGGGGCTGGGGCCGCTGTCCAGGAAGGCCGGCTCCAGGGGCTCCGTCAGAGCGTGTGGCGGCCCTGCCTGCACCGTGCTCACTGTGCAGACCTCTGCCAGGCTCTCTGCTGACTGACTTCCAATCTGTGATGAGACAGAGGGGGGACATGGAATTGGTGTCCCAGCCAGGGCTTCTCAAGAGGGTTTGGTACTCATCCAAAGCCCACCCTCCAAATGGTCCACAGAGGCTCATGCCAGAGGGGCACAGGAGGGCCCCAGCAGAAAAGGGATTCTCATATTAAAAGTTAAATTTCAGAAGCAACACCTAAAACTAGCATTTTCAGGCCAGCTCGGTAGCTCTGGAGAGCTTGTATGTAACACCATGCATGAAGAACAACAACCCATAAACCCTGAGACAGCGTCCCACTGTAGAGATGAGAAAAGAGAGGCTCATCCTAGGTGGGCAGGTCCATGTTTGCACCGAATGTTCCCCAGGTTTCTGGTGAAAAGTCCCCAGGAAGGAATCAGGTCTGGCTTCCTTAGCTTTGTAAGGCAGAGTGGCTGAGTTCTCTGCTGCCCTGATTCAATATCATTTAGCCAAAAGGAGGCCCCTCTTGTGACCTGCATAAGCTCTGGGAGACAGCAAACGGCAGAGAAAAGGACAGGGTAGGAAGTATCTGATGTTTCGGGTGAGCACACCTGTGCCGATGTGTGATGTGCACAGCTGGAGACATGATGGGAAGACATTCAGGCAGGTGCCCCACAGACGCTGGGCCCAGGAATTGAGTGAAGTGAAATGGCAGAATTCAGTATTGGCAGGAAGTGACTTAGTGTCCATGTCCCTATTCTGATGTTCCCACTGATGTGTGGTAAGCGACCTTGCACCTGACCAAGACAGAGGTGGAGCAGAGACCACACGATGGCTGAGGACATGGACCCCAGCTTCATTTGGGAGCAGGACCATGGGCTCTTGTAAACCTTGGAGGGAGGTGCTGAAGTTGTTGTGTAGCCCCGATAACAACTAGTTGTTTCCTGGTTGTTATCTCTGTCCTCTCTGGGCCCTCTGCTCACACACTCACCCCACGCTTGTTACTGTGGGTCCCAGAGTCTGGTACCGGGACATGGCACACAGGCCCCCAGTCACCTGGTCCACCCCGATGTGCTGTGTGCAGCTCCATCAGGGCAGTGGCGGGCAGCCAGCAGGAAGCGCGAGGCTGGGCCTGAGGACCGTTGCAATTTTCTTGCTCCAGACAACTTTGTGCTCCCCAAATCGTGATCAACCCTGTCACAGGCTTCTACTTCAGGAGGACAGCAGGTGGCATTGGAAGCTGTGGATTAGCACTGAGCACTGCCTTTCTCCTCCTGCCAGCCCTGTCCTGGGTGGGAAGGTGACAGGAGCCCTGCCTCACAGCCCCCCAGCACCTGCTCCTGTCCAGAAAGACACACCCTCCAGACCCTGTCCCTGAACTCCTCTCCCACGCATGACCTCAGGTGGGAGTGGTGCAGGGGACTCACAGTGGTGGCCAGGCCTAAATGGGCCTGTCCTGGACACGACGGTTCAGAGTGGCTGGTGGCAGAGCCTAGGGACACCTGTCCTGGGCTCCCTCTTGTCTCTGAGTGCCTGGGGGCCGGAGCTGCCGAGCCCTGCCCTGTGCTGCCCATGACAGTTGGGCGGTTCCTGGTGCGGGTGCTGAAGCATCTGGGCCGAGCGAACCATCCTCTCCCTCGTTCCCAAGTGGCTTTTCCATGCGGGGTCCTGAGGCTGGGGCCTCGAGGCCTGGGAAAGCAGCAGAGCATGTTGGCTGCTCGCTGTCTCCAGCCAAGTGCCTGGGATGGCAGTTGTGGCTGGTGACCAGAGTTCTAAGTTCTGTTTGGACCTGTGGCCAAGGAAGTGAGGTCCGGTGTTGGGGTCCGTAGCTGAGCCTCCCCTCTGAGAGGAAGACTTGGGCCCCTTTCTTCATAGTGGAACAAGTGTGTGTGCTCCTTAGAAACAGCAAGTGAAAAGCTAGAAAAGCTGCCTGTGATTTTAGACTTTGCTGCACTTGGAATTGTTCACATAGCAAATATGTAGATGCTCAAGTTGGGGCAGGCACAGAGCCAAGAGCACTCTTCCGTTCAAAGGGTCCAATTCAGGGTCACCACTTGGAGATCTGTCAAATTTTAGGACGATTTTCTTTCCTGAGCTGATTTCAGTTTTATTTCAGTTCCAGTGGGGTATATGGAGATGTTTCCAAAATGCCCACAGTAATTTTCCTTAAAAGATATAAAAGTTTCATCTTAGAAGCCCTGTCTGTCCAGAAGAGGATTCATAGCACGTTTTTAGTTTCAAGTGCACATCAATGGTTAATTATTCACACAAAGATGCTGAACTCAGTCACGCACTGTAGTACTTGGTTCTGTGACATCCTGTGAGGAGGGACAGCAGGTGGGGAATGCAAGGTGAGGTCTTTGCAGGGCCGTGGGGATCATCACCTCATGCTGACCAAGGACGCATGCGCACATCCCTGGGAAACTTTCTGGTGGCCGCTGTTAGCACTTCCTGTCCTCCCCTCCCAAGCAGTCCATGTGCGCTGTGTCCTGACTGCACAGTTTTTCTTTTCGAGAGCTGATGGAGCTGAAGCCCTTCAGCAGCAAGCCTCTTTGCTGGGTCTTCTTCAAGCAGTGTGCCCGTGCTGGGCCCCACCTGAGCTTCGCTGGAGGAGCCATTGCACGCCATTGTGCGGCTGAACCCCGACTTGTTCATGCTCCCGTCTGCTGATGGACATGGCTTCAGTTTCCGGGGTGGATTCTTAAAAGCGAAGATGCGATGACCGCTCTCATACATGTGTCTGTATGGAGATAGACTTTTGTTCCACTGGAAAAGTACTTGCAAGCCACACTGCTGCATGATATTGCTGGTGTCTGGTGATTTAGAGATTGTGAAAATATCTTTTGAGGCCCTTGTTTAAGGCAGAGTTGGGGGTGGCTTTTGTTTCTGTTGTGCTTCGGTGTGTTATCTTTTGGTGAGGGCTTTGAATCCCTTTCCTGGTGTTTTCATTGTGTTCTGATTTGACTTTGTGTAATCAGCCCGATAAAGTATAAGAATATTACATAAACTCAAGTAGTTTTGTTCTGGAGAGAATTTAAAAAGGAAAAGACAAAAATCACCTATAATTTCAGGAATCAAAGCTTGGCGAGTTTTTCTTGCAAATGTACTTTCATCAACAACAGCTGACATAGCGTTTACCATCACCTAGACCGTGGTCCACTGCCAGCTATTTGCATCATTCCATGTGTTTTTTTAACATTTACCTGAGATGGCTATGGATCTGCTACTGAATACACCCTCTCAGGATCTGGGGATCTTAGTATGAAGAGAAATCAGTCATTCTTTTTGTGCCTAAATTCGTTTTTAGCGGCAGCATTTGAACACGAGATTTCCTTTTTTCCAAACACTTTCTTGTTTTATTCTAGTGCAACTCAAGTACATGTGAATAAGGAGAACATAAAAGGTGCTCCTCTTCTATAAAAAGATTGAATGTTTCATAGCAGAATAATTACAGAATAACAATGTTTAATACACTGTGCACAATGATCTCAGGGATTTGTTATTGAGCTATGTTCCCATGCACTTGTTTTTTCAGATTTTATTGGTCCATGTAGTGGACTGACAACCGGTGGTCAACTTATAATTCCCGCTCCACTGAACTGAGTAAGCGAGGTGCTGGGTGTGGGAGGCCCATCTGGGGATTATTGGCAACAGCGTAAGAAGCAGAACTGGAGGTGAAGAAGTTTGGCTGTTGGGGACAGAGAAAGGATGCTGGGAGCTGGTGGAAGATGTAAGGAGCTCTTGGCCCAGTTGGAGGAGCTTGTCATGCTGGCTTTCCTGATGAACTCGGTTGTTTTCATCCTTCGAGGATCTCAGGACCTTGTTGGCACTGAGAATAACTTCAGTTCACTTTGGGGAAGCTTGGTCCTCACCTTGAGCATCGCTTCCTGGCTCTGGAGGGGAGGATGGTGCACTGCTAGTCTCCTGGAGAAGCTTGCTATGTTGGCTTTCCTGATGGGAACTCAGCTGTCTTCACCACTGGAGGAGCTTGGGACCTCACTGTTGCTGAGGATGGCTGTGGTACTTTTCAGGGGAGCTCTGGTTCTTACTTTGCACATCGCTTTCTGACTCCAGTGCAGATCCCTCAGCCTGCTAGCACAGATCCTTCATCCCACTGGCACAGACTTCCTAGATTCCACCACTGATTTTGGGCCTTCCCAGCACAGATCCATGAAACAGGCCTGTGTGAGATGTTGTCGTGGGCTCTGGGCCTCCAGCTGAATTTGTGGAAGGCATTGTTATGGGCTCTAGGGCTTCAGCTGGACTCATGCAGGACATCGTCATGGGATCCAGGCCCTCAGCTGCATTCCTGGTCTATAGTGTGTGGACAGATTTCCTCCACTCCTTTGTACATCACTCTCTGAGTGACTACTATAAATAATCTTATAAAATATATGTCTTGTATCCTATTGTTTTAGCTTGCAAAATAAACCCCAAACCAGAACAATACATTTTACATATGCATGCACTTTAAGTTGTTTTTTTTTTTTTTAAATTTTGAGACAGGGTCTTACTAACTCACTGAGTTTTCCAGGCCGGGCTTAAGCCTGTGATCCTCCTTCCTCAGTCTCCCAGAGTGCTGGGAGTACAGCTATGCAATATCCTTATTTAGTAATTGACAATAATTGCATGGATTCATGGAATAAAATGCTGTTTTGATCTTTAGATGTGTTGTAGATTCAACCTAGTGAATGTATCTACCAGCTTAGTGACTACAGTTTCTTTCACAGTGAGTAGGATTAAAAATCCCATTGTTGAACAGTTTTGACAGATTCATTGCTTACTCAGTGGGATCCCCGTGCCGTGCAGCGGTCACTCAGACTGCCTTCTCCATTGTGCCTGAGACTTTGTGTCCTTTGGAGCACATTGTCCTTCTCCCCATCCATCATGGGATTTGATCACTTTTTGAAGTCACATGCCCAAGCAAGGTGAGAAGGTTCAAGCTACTTGGGGCACACTGCCCTCCAGAAGACCAGGCCAATGTCAAACAGTATTTGTCCGCCCACATTCTCTTTCCAAGCCTTTTTTTTTTTTTTTTTTCATTTAATTTCTGGGAATTGAATATAGGGCCTTGTGTTTACCTACATTGCCATCCATTTTTAAAACTCTTTCTTTTGGGCCACTTTCTAGATGAACGGCTAAGTTGCCAAGGATATCCTTGAACTTGTGAAGCTCCTGTCTCACTCTCCCAGACTGCTGTGATGATAAGCAGTACCACTAGACTTTTCATTACAGTGTTGCTAAAAGCTCACTAACTAGCCAAGTGTGCTGGCACATGCCAATAATCTCAGCACTCAGGAGGCTGAGGCAGGAGGACTGACAAGAGTTTGATGCCAGCTTGAGGTTCATAGTGATTTCAAGGCCAACCTAAACTACATAGCAAGACCTTGTCTCAAAAAACAAGAATCTAGGCGTGGCGGCACACACCTGTAATGCGAATACGGGGGAGGCTGAGGCAGGAGGATTGCTGCAGGTTTGAGGCCAATCTGGCCTACAAAGTGAGCCCTTGTGGCTACAAAGATGTCCTCGTGGCTGTATACTTTGGTTCTTAACTGGGCTGTTTGTTTTAACCCACGGGCCTGCTCTTGTTGCAGTAGGAGACTGGTTTGATCGCTGTCATGTGACAATATACCTTGAGATTGGGTATTTGGAGTCCTCTACTTGGAATCTTCTTTTCGTAGCTATGGGGTGGCTCTTTGTAGTCCCATATGAATTTTCATATAGATTTTTCTCTTTCTAGGAAAATATCATTGATGTTTTGACAGGAATGGCACTGGAACCGCTGGTTGCTGGGGTAGCATGGACAGTATGACATGAATTCCTCCATCCTTAATGGTGGTATGTGTTTCTTTCTCTTTGTGTCTTCTCATTCATTTCATCAATATTGTATTATTTTCAAGAATCAGCGGAATTTGGTTAAATTTGACCTAAGCTGTGTCTACAGCTTCCCTGAGAAGAGGCTGAGTCCTGAGAGAGAAAGGGCAGCAGGCAGAGGAGACATCCGGCCTCCGTCCTGGCGGATCCTGCCTGCATGCACGCGCCAGAGCCCAGGAGCAGGTTCTGCCACAGCAGTGCCTGCACTGAGTTTGCAGCCCGGCCTCCCTGGATATTAGGGTCATTATGGTCGAGGCCCCAGCAGAGCCTCCTGGTTTCCCCGGCCACAGAAACTTGGAGAAAACCGACCTTTACCTGTTGTACCTGATGAGATTGAAGTCACGTGTCATACAGGAGTAGCTCAAGGATACACAATAGATTGTGGCCCTGCCCTCGGCCCTCCTTCCCCTCCTTTCCTCCCTGGTTCTCTCTGGGCACGCTGTCCTCGCTTCTCACTCTTTCCTGCCTGCAAAGGATATTCACTTTGAATCTCCACATCGTGGATCCTGGTCCCCTCCACACACTCTCAGCTTTGTGCAGGACGAGGGGCCACTTGTCTGCAGCTACAGGTGTCAACATCAGCTTAGTGAGGCCTTTTCAGGTGCCCCCATGCAGGGGCCTCAGCCCTCTCCTCTGCCACCTGCTTTATTGGTTTCAGCACTCGGTGTTGTCTTCCACTACAATCTCTAGTGCTTTGTCCCTCTCCTCCTCTAGGCTGTGAGCTCCTAGAGGGCAAGCAAGAGACTGGGCTTCTCTGTGCAGGTTTGTGCCATTCAGCCCAGGAATAAGGTGAGAATCTGAGGCACAGTGATTGGATAGATCGGAGCATTTTCCTCTGAACTACCCTATGGATCCCACATATGACATCATTGTGTGTGTGTGTGTGTGTGTGTGTCTGTCTGTCTGTCTGTCTGTGCCTGTGTCTGTGTGTATCCTCTGGGATGCTGCTTGAAAGCAGCCCTACATGGGATGTTTAGACAGAGGTCCCTGGGACCTTGGGGGTTACTCTTCTGAAGCCTTTGGGAGCTGGCTGAGTCCTGCACTGGGCGGTCTCTCTCCTCTGGACTTCTCCCTTCTCCTCTGCACTCTGCCATGTCCCAGGCCCTGTACCTGGCCTTGCCCCTTGCTGGACTGTGGTTCCCAAGTGTCTGCTGAGGGTGGAATAACACACACTGCCCTTTAATGTAGAAGTTCCTTCATACTGGGGAGTGGAGTGCAGGGGTCCCATGCTGTGCTCTCCACCTCTGCCCTGTCAGCATCTTCACCTGCCTCTGATTTGGGCGATGTGGATACCATCCCTCCTTCTAAAGCCATCATCGTCCAGTCACCTCACACCACCAATGAATGAGAAATTGATGAGATCTCTCTAGGTTTGTCCCTTCTAAGAAAAAGCAAGATTAAGCGGTGATTTCCAACATCCTCTGACTGAAGAGAAACATAACTGCAGTGATGTGGATAATGTAGAAGAGGTGAATGACAGGGACAGCAGATGAGTGGTGGCCAGGATCTAGCAGGAGGGGAGAGAAAAGAAATTACTTTGGGTACAGAATTGAGGGAAAATGTTCTAGACTGCACAGTGTGAAGGTTGCACGACATTGAGAAGGCAATAAAGGCCACCAAGCTGATCGTTTTAAACAGCACTAAAATCTTTCACTTTATTTACATTAATTCTACCGTTTCCACCTCTCTGGGAATTAAGGAAAGCACTAAGTACAATGACAAGTAAATCTGGCAGAGAAGGGAATGGGAGGTTTGGGTCAAGCGCTGCCTCCAGGTAGAGCTCAAGAGGTGAGCCCTTGCGGTGGAGCCACCAGGAGTTCCGGCTCTGCAGCTGGCGACCAAGAAGATCCGGGTGCCGGCGCTGGCTCTAGGACCCAAGTTGGTGAGGGAGCTGCAGGTGAAGCTGGCACCAGCTCTGCAGCTGGGACTTCAGCGTGGGCTAGAGCTGGTGCTGAAGTTGCAAGAGGGAAAAAGATCAACAACTGTTCATGTTCCTCCCCAGGCCAAAACCTTCCCACCTCCTGTCAGACACAGCCGTGTGCCCCAACATAGCCCCAGCAAGGCCTCCCAGACTGCGTCCCCCACTGACTGCTGAGTGTCTCCTGGGTCATCCGGCATGTGGAAGCTTTGCTGTGCTCCAAGGCCATTCCCTCCACACGGGCCCACACCCCAGTCCTCCTTACGCCGGGGCTCAGCCTCAGGGGGCTCAGGGGGCTCCAGGAGAAGCTCAGCCTGGGGCTCCACCTGGGAGTGCAGCTCCAGTGCAGAGTCAAGGACAGGAGCGGTGGACCTGGGGCAGGCAGGGAGGCAGCAGGGTGAGAGGCCTGGCTTTTCCTCCCATGCTACCTGCCCAGGACACCTGCAGGAAGGGCCATGGGGGCCTCCTGCCCAGTCAGTGCAGTGTCCAGCCCCACCCTCTCCCACCCCCAATGGGGCAGTGCGGTCCCAGGCAGCCCCGAGAGACTGACAGAAGGCTCCGTGGGAGGGAGTCCTTGCTTAGTAGTGCGACACCTCTGCCTTCTTCAGGGAAGCCTGACAGCGTCTCCCCCGCCGCCCCCCGCCAAGCAGGTCAGCTCGGTGAAGACAGATCAGGACCTGCTGTGTCCTTGCACTCAAGGGCGCTGGGCTGCTGCTGCACAAACATCTGAGAAGTGAGGGGCCAGTTCTCTGTCCTACTTCTCCACCATCTTTAGCTCATGCAGCCATGTGTTCCCCAGTTCTCTTTACCTCTACCGAGCTCCTCATGCAGTAATTGTATCCTTGTTTAGGGAGGCCTGGAGCCCAGAACAACTACCTTGATGTGAACAATATCTGTTCTGCTGCCCAGGGTGTCTTGTTGGCCCTAAAAGAACATTGAAACTCAAAGCAGAGCAGATTGCACCTGCTTGTAGGATCATGGTCAATACCTAGAAAAGGGTTTGCACATAGTGTGTCTTCATGTATATTTGTAGTTTTATGTCACCCACCAGCTCTCCCATGACTTTGAGGGGCATGAGCCTTTGCCAGCCCCAAGAATTCCTGCTCTGCGTTTACCCTGAAGCCCATAGAGTGAGTCTCCAATCTCCTTTACAATGAACAGAACAGCTTCCCCTAGTGTGGGTCAGTGAGGGGGATGGAAGATCATCCTTGAGAATCAGCACAGCCTCTGCAGCAGGTCTTCCACGGAGCCAAGGCCACAGCTAACCACTTGCCACAGAGCCCCCATTTCATCCTCAGTGACCCTGTGACATTGATCACCCAGCACTGACTGTTCAGAGTTGTAAACTCTGGCTGAGAGGGGTGCTTTGGTATTGCTAGCACCACTCGTGGCCAAGTCCCACTGTACTGCTGAGAGAGGAGCTCACCTTCCCACTATCAGGGCCTGTGGGGTGGAGGTCCTTGAGTCAAGGAAGGAGGGGTCAGGGCTGGGGCCGCTGTCCAGGAAGGCCGGCTCCAGGGGCTCCGTCGGGGTGTGTGGCGGCCCTGCCTGCACCGTGCTCACTGTGCAGATCTCTGCCAGGTTCTCTGCCAACTGATTTCCAATCTGTGATGCAAAGGGCAGACATGGAATTGGTGTCCCAGCCAGGGCTTCTCAGGAAGGTGTGGGGCTGAAGCAAAGCCCACACTCCAAGTGGTCCACAGAGGCTTGTGCCAGAGGGGCACAGGAGGACACCAGTGTAAAAGGGATTCTCATACTAAAAGTTAAATTTCACAAGGAACACTTAGGAATACTAGCTTGTTCAGACCACCCTGTTCACTGTGGAGAGGTTTATATAACTCCATGCATGAAGAGCACTAACCCATGAGTCCTGAGAGAGCCTCATGAGGTGAAATCAGTCTTGTCCCAGGTGGCTGGGTCCCTTGATAAGGCCACACAGAATGTTTCTGGGCTTCTGATGAAATGGGCCTGGGGAGGAGTCAGGTCTCGCTTCTTTAGCCATGTGAGGCTCAATAGCTGTGTTCTCTGGGATGTCATTTAATCCAGGGTTGCCAGACATCTGACCAGAACCTTGTGGACTCCTGGGGCCTGGAGTGAAAATGATGTGAAATGACAGACTTGAATCATGACAGGAAATGCAGTGACACTGTCCATGTCCTTGTTCTGATGCTCCCAGCACCATGTGGGAATGACCCTGCACCTGCCCAGGGTAAAGGCTGAGATGAGGGGAGATGGTGGTTGAGGACCTGGAGTCCAGATTCCTTGGGAGCAAGACCATAGGTGCACTGCTTACCAAGCCCTGGAGGGAGATGGTGAAGGTGTAATCTGACCCCAAAGGTCCTCTCCATCCTCCCTGGGCCTCAATACAGAGTCCTCTCCACTCACACACACACCCTGCGCTTGAGCTGACACCTGTTGTTACCGTGATCCCAGGGTCTGCTGCAGGGACATGGCACACAAGCTCCCAGCAGCCTGTGCCACACCAGTGTCCTGTGTGCCGCTCTGTTGGCACAGTGCCTGGCAGCTGGCAGGAAGCATGAGGCTCTCCCTGACCACAGTTTTTTGCTGTTTTGTCCCAGATAACCATGTGCTCCCCATAAACAAACAGCTCTGTCCCAGACTTCTAACGCAGGAGGACAGGAGATGACTCTGGAAGCTGTGGATTAACACTGGCCACTGCCTTTCTCCTCCTGCTAGCCCTGTTCCGGGTAAGAATGTGACAGGAGCCCAGGCTCACAACCTTCAGCACCCACTTCTGCTCAGGGGAATTTTCCTCAAGACCTTGTCCCTCCTGCCTCACCCACCACACCTACACTGAGGACAAAGGTGGGAGTCGTGCAGGGGACTCACAGTGGTGGCCAGGCCTAAATGGACCTGTCCTGGACACGACGGTTCAGAGTGGCTGGTGGCCGAGCCTAGGGACACCTGTCCTGGGCTCCCTCTTGTCTCTGAGCGCCTGGGGGCCGCAGCTGCCGAGCCCTGCCCTGTGCTGCCCATGACAGTTGGGCGGTTCCTGG
>NW_004955467.1:87505-109102 GCF_000276665.1 Chinchilla lanigera
GGTGTTGGGGTCCAAAGCCCACTGATAAGACTATGCCCCCTTTTCTTTTTATACTGGAAGAAATCTGTGTGCTCCTGAGAAACAGCCAGTGAAAAACTAGAAAATCTGAGTGTGATTTGTACACTCTGGTGAACTTTTATATTTTCTGGTTTTTGGTTTGTTGTTTTTTTTTTCCGGTACTGGGAATCAAACTCACGACCTTGCGTTTGCCAGGCAGATGCTGTGCCGCTGAGCTAAATCCCCAGCCCCCTGAACTTTTATACTTTAGTGTAACAAATAGGCATAGTGTAACGTGTACTTTTCCATTCAAAGGATCCATTCTTTCTGAAGATGTCATCACTTAGATTTATCTTTCAAATTTTAGGATGATTTTCTTTCCTGGACTGATTTCAATTTTATTTCAATTCCAGCAGGGAGTATGGAGATGTTCCCAAAATGTCCATAATAATTTTCCTTAAAGGATATAACAGTTTCATATTATAACTCCTGTATGTCCAGGAGAAGGGGATTCATAGCATTTTATATATATATATATATATATATATATATATATATATATATATATATATATCATATCATAGCAGGTTTTAACTTTCAGGTGCACATGAATGATTAATTATTCACACATTGATACTGAACTCTGGACAGCTGGCGGTCAGTGCAAGGTGAGGTCTGTGCAGGGTCGTGGAGATCATCACCCCAGGCTGATGAAGGACGCGTGCGCACATCCCTGGGAAACTTTCCTGTGGTGCTGCTAGCACTTCCTGTCCTTCCATCCCATGCAGACCATGTGCTGTGTGGCCCTGCTGGATAGTCTGCCTTTCCTAGCGGTGATGGAGTGAAACCTTCAGCAGCAATGCTCTGTGGTCGGTCTTCTTCTAGCAGGGTGTCCATGCATGCCCACCTGTGCTGCCGCTTGTGGGAGGCAAAGCCGTGCAGCCATTGTGTGGATGAACCATGGCTTGTTCAAGCGCCCATCACCCACCTGCTGATGCCATTTGTTCTGTTTCCAGAGTTGACCCTTAAAAGTGAAGCTGCCAGGTGGGCGCACATCTGTAATCCCAGCACTCGGGAGGCTGAAGCAAGAGGATCTTTGGGAATACCAGACCAGCCTGGGCTACAAAGTGAGCTCAAGGCCAGCCCAAACTGAATAGCGAGACCCTGTCTCAAAAAGATTAAAAAAAAAAAAAAAAAAAAAAAAGTGAAACCATCACTACCATTCTTATGCAAGTGTTTGTGTAGATAAAGACTTTCATTTCTTGGAGAAATACCTAGATATGAAGTTGTGGTTTCATATTTCTGGTGTGGGTTCTGCCCCAGCCTCTCAGGCACTGGTTTCCATCCTGCAGCCTGTCAATGGCCACCGATGCTGCATTTCAGAGGAGCAAGGAGGGAAGCGGCAATGCACACCCACAGCAGCTGCACTCGGCTGTTCTGCAAACCCATACCGCCTTCTCCTCATGGCTCATCAGCTTGAGTCTTGATATTTCTTTGCAACTGTGGAGGTGAGGAATAGCAGCCCTGTAGTTTGGTGAGTTTCTTCTCCAACAAAACTGAGTCTGTTTTCTGAAGAAAAGGACCAAATGAAGCCAGGTGTACACAGTGAGAGTTTCTTTACCCTAATCTCCAAGAAGAAAGGCAGGAAATGGACTCTTCAGAAACTGGGCACTGGTTCACCCGTTACAAAGCCAGGTCCTGCTTGCCTGCTACTCAGTGTGCCTATCGCTGCAACAGCAGTTTTGCAGAAGAGATGGATGTGATTCACACGGCGGCCATACCTGCAAGTCAAGCGGCCCACGTCCCAAGCCTGTCTTACTGAGGACAGGATTTAGGGGCATCTGGGGGACAGTGAAACAGATGAACAGTGATTAGGGGAAGTCATCAGTGGTCTGCACGTGCGTGGTCAGTCTCCATGGTTCCTCAGGAGACACAGGTTCAGATGTCAGCATGGTCTGAGGTAGTTCTTGGCTTTCTGATCTCAAAATGTCACCATCAGATATTTGTGCAGACTGAAGTATGCCAGTGGTCTGTACTTTAGTTGGTTTGAGCTAGACAGAAACAACCTCCAATTTGCTGAAAAACAACTAAGGCAGCCATTCCCATTGTGACCCACCCATCAGAGGTATTATTGATGGCAAAGCTAATGGGCATCTAATAACATATTGCTTAGCTATGTGACCTGTAAAGCTGGTAATGAAAGCCAGGGAAAGTAGGGTGCCAATCAATTTTTCCTTGGGTTTCATCATAGGAACAGAGAAGGGGAGGGGAGGTACCTAGCAATGCAACAGAAAGGCACAGAAAACATACAAATTAGCAAGCAAAACGGAATTAACCAAACTTCAGAGGAAATAAAAGGTGAAGTACTTAATCATAACAGGATAGGGAAAGAATAAGATCAAGTAGTACGTAAAGAGATTGCCAGGATGCTATAAACAAACTCTACTTGTGAACTCTACCATAAATAAATGCAAATCTGCATGACAAAGAAGAACTGGGAATACTGTAATTATGCACCGAGGGAATAACAAAATATGGCAGGACTGGAATATCAACATCAAGTGTACTTCAAGGTCCAACCTGTGATGTGCTGTGACAATGAACAGCACAATCAGCCAGGAAAGTGACACATGCTGTAATCCTGGCACTTTGGGAAGCTGAGGCAGGAGAATTACAAATTCAAGCCCAACCTAGGCAATTTAGCAAGACCCTGTCTCAATATTTTAAAAGGGGGGAAGGGTTGTAGCTCAGTGCAGAGATCCTGAGATCCATTCCTAGTATCACAAAAGAAAGAAAAAAAAACCACTAAAACAAAATAAAATGATGTCTAAACACACAAAACAAAAATGACTACAGTTGTAAGGAAAGCTTGAGATAAAAATATATTTTCTGGGGGAGAATTCAATACAAATTCTCAGAATTAAATCAAGTAAATAAAAAAGAATGCTACAGAGAAAAACTGTTCTTTTTTTTTTTTTTTTTTTTTTGGTACCAGGAATTGAACTCATGAACTCAGGTTTGCCAGGCAAGCACTTATGCCACTGAGCTATATTCCCAGCCCTAGAGGAACAATTAATACATGTTATCTATCAGTGGAACTTCTCACTTCTATAAACAGGAAACATATATCATATTCATATGACCATGGAATGACTACAAAAATTAATTACATATTTACCCACAAAGAAGACCTTAACCATACAAAGAAGTACAGAAAAGAGCTATATTTTTATCATCTTATAATACTGATAATGAATACTAGCACAGAGACTAATAAAATACTGTACTACTTGGAAATTAAAGAACGTGTTTCTAGAAAACACTTGGAGTATGGGCAATAGTACCAGGAAATTAAAAAATATTGAGAAAGCAATAAGAATAAAAACCCTTCATTCTCAAACTTCTGGGACATATCAAAACTGTATTTGGTGAAAGAAATTAAACTTAAGTGCCTTTTGTATTAAAATAGAAAGATGAAAATAGAAGGACTTACATAGCTTAAGTAGAAAAGAACCCGGCAGAAGGAATTGATACGGATCAAAATAGAAATTAATATGCCGGAAAACCAATATGCACATATTCATATTTACTGTAGAAATAAGGGCAACCCTACCAAGAATGGCTCTTCACAAACAAAAACATGAGCTTTTCCTTGGTAAAGAAAAAGGAGCATAGCAGACATGTACACAACAAGGATTGAGAAAGGAGAGATGAGGACTGGTCTAGGAGAATTAAAAGAATTCTGAAGAAAATATACTCTATTCTCTAGCAGTAAGTTTGAAGATCTGCAGGAAATGACCCTCCTAAAGGGGACCTTAGGCCAGGGTCACTGGGTGAAACTGGTCTCTATCACTCTCTGGCTGTGTGGCCATGGCCAGTCACTGCATCAGTCTGTGCTCCAGCTCCCTATCTATAACGTGGGCGTGATGATGTTCCTTCATCTTGGGTGCTTGTGAGAACTAAGTGAGTCTCTGAACGCAGAGGGCTGGAAAGTTCCTGGCCCACAGTGAAGACTCAGACACAGTGGTGCTATTAAATGGCGTGGGCACCACAGTGTATTTGTAAGAAAATAAACCCAGACTCCATGTGACCTTACCTGGAGCACAAATTATTGATGGTCTTAAAGTCAGTTTTAAAAACCCTTTAAGAAAATCAGAGAATTGGAGGAACAATTTACAAGCAAGCAAAACCTTTCCAAACTAAATTAAAGAGGTTCTATTTGGCTACATAAAGCTTATATCACAAATAAAGTCCCTGGCACAGGCTAGAGTGAGGGCCACACCAGTCACGGAGAAGGTGATAAGCAGAGCTCTTCAGCAAAGACAAAGAACACACAAAACCCTGCAGCTACAGCAAGCTCGCAGCTGGAAATAAACAGCCTTGGTGGAAAGGCATCCGGCAACATCCAGAAAATTAAAAATGCAAATATTCCAGGAAACTCTTACTAGAAATAAAACACCAGTAAGTTCAAGATTTTCATGGAGCATTTGTCAAAAACTGGCAGTAAGTCCATCTCCTATCAACAGAGAACATTCTGGATAGTATGCATGCTCCACATATGTTCCACATGCATGTATGCTCCACATGTGTGTATGCTCCACACACATGCTGTACATGATTCACATTGGTGTCACCCAGGAGAAGAAATGGATTTGATTCATTTCTCTGATCTGTCTGTGACTGTCCCCACACACCCCCACAGTGGGATCAGAAAATGTGTATGATAAAACACCGAAGCCATTGTTGTTACTGGCTGTCTTAACCTATTACCACAACAAATACTTACAATGCAAAAAGGGTTATTTTTGGCTCACATTTCAGAGTTTCCACCCATGGTCTTGTTGCTTTTGGGCCTGTGGTGAGGCAGCCTGTCATGGTAAGAATATGTAGCAGGGAAGCCACCGACATCATGGCTGCCAGGAAGCAGAAGCAACAAGAGGAACTGCGATCACAATAGCCCCTTCAAGGACATGCCCCCAATGACCTAGCTTCCTCCCACTGGACCCACCTCTCAGAGGTTCCAGCATCTCCAAGTAGCACCACAGGCTAGAGACCAAGACTTTGACATGCGGGCCCTTGCACGACGCTCCCACACCATAGCATCGCACTGTCCACAGTGGTGTTTGCAGACCATTGTGAGTGAAAGAGATCGTTTTTAATACAGTGACAGGGGCTGGGGATTTAGCTCAGCGGCAAAGTGCCTGCCTGGCAAGAACAAGGTCGTGAGTTCGGTTCCCAGTACCGGAGAAAAACCAAAAAAACATTTAATACAGTGACAATTTCCAGTGTGGCATGTGTGCTTTTGTTTTCTGTGTTATATAATAATTGAGAAAACTGTAGAAAAAAAAACTAATAGAATATTTGCAAGATGCTGAGCCAAAAAAGACTGACCTAAAACATGTTGATCACATCTGTAAAATTGTTTGTGTGATTCTTGTGAAGAAATAAAATTTAAAGTTTCCATTTGGGGGAGTAAATGTTATATTTCACAGGTGATAAGGGTGCATTGGTTATGTTTGTTATGATATCTCCCAAACCTGGAGACCAGTAGTGCCAAATGAAACATGCTCTGGCGTGCCCGCCTGGCATGCCCAGCTATGTCCATTCCAGGAGACTGGGCTGGTCTGCAGGGGCTCTGCACCTGGGTCAGTGCCTGGCAGTGACTCAGGCAGGTTCTGCCCAGGTTGGGCGAGCCAGACATTCCTTCTGCTAGGTGGCCAGTGCCTAACTCACTACGACTTGCACTTTACTGCACCCTGCCCAGCAGGGTGCCTTCACCTAAACAGCCCTGGCATTGCCCTTCCAGCCTTCGTTATGCTAAATGCCCTATTGGGCTGTGCTTTGTCCTTACTCAGCCATGGCTCTCTGAGAGAGGAAAAGTCTGAAGGGTGAAGTGAGGACCTCTGCAGCACCTTGGGGGCAGCCCTTTGTTCTCTCTCACTTCCCGGGGCCGTGATCTCACTGCTTCTCTGACCCAAAGCACTGCACGTGGCAGCAGATAAGAGATGCAAAGGCTCCTTCCCTGCATTTCCAAGAGCTCAAGAGCTCAAGAGCTCCTTCCCTGCATTTCCCCAGAAGGTGCGGTTGGGTGGACAGTGCCTGGCCAGGCCAATCTCGCCATTGACTCCCCACAAAGGGTCTCTGATCAGCACACTCCACCTGCCACAGGCTCAGGTTCAGCAACAAGTTCCACCAGCCTCAGATAGAAAATATTCAGACAACATAGTGTAACAACTATTGACACAGCATTGTATTGTTTTGGGTGTTATAAGAAATCTAGGGGTGACTTACAATATATGGGAGGTACAGGCAGACCATATGAAAATGCTACACCCAAATCCCTGCTCCCTGTTCTCCAGGGCCCTGGAGGAAAAAACAGGATGGGAGCTGCTATGCTCCACCTACCTCCATCGACATCAGCACCTGACTTGGGGTGGGGGCGCAACGGCAGCCTGCTCAGCCATGGCTCTGTGAGGGGCCCTGCCACTGCTGGTTTTTCTTTCTGCTCACATGCTTTTCCTCCAAATAAGTGATAAGTAAGTTTCCACTTATAGGGTCTCCTGCCAAACTCGTCCCTGTCAGCATTTTATGTTGGCTAGGATTTGGGAAGCTCCCGAATGTTTCCATCACAGGCTCACAGAGGGCCTCTATCTGCTCATAGGAGGCACTATGTGTGCATTTTCCTACTGGCTGCTTTGGGGTTCTGGAGGGGGCCTCAGGATCTCATCAGAGGCTCTCTATCCTAACATCACAGGGCTCTTCTAACTTACCTCATAGCTCACCTATGATATATCTCAGTACGTTCTCATAAATTGAAATTGAAAATATCCTAAGCTAGGGCTGGAGGTATAGTTCAGTGGTAGAGCACTTGCCTAGCATGTGCAAGTCCCTGGGTTCCATCACCAGCACTGAAAAAAGAAGGAAATGAGAGAAAGAAGGAGAGAAGAAGAAGGAGGAGGAGGAGGAGGAGGAGGAGGAAGAGGAGGAGGAACAGAAGGTAGAGGAAGAGGAAGAGGAGGAGAAGAAGGAGGAGGGCACAGCACCTGCTTGGCAAACACAAGGTCTTGAGTTCAATTCCCAGTACCAAAAAAAAAAAAAAATTCGAATCCAAAATCTGAAGGGTGGTTTCCACTGAATCTATGTGTTTCACCTCCACGCCATCCTAAAGTGAACCAATCACTAAGCTGAACTCTGGTACGTCAGGGGCTGTCTGTGAGGCTCAGCACAGCTGGCAGCTCCCTGACAGCTGATTCTCCAGCTGCTGGAGACCTGACCCACACATTGGACTCGCATTCTCCATTCAGGATTGACAGCCGGGTTGCTTCCTCCAGATTTGAGCCTCAGGTGTTCCTACCTGCTCCGCACCTCCATCTCCCTCCTGTCTTTCTCTCTCCACTCAGAATAGAGAGAGGTAATGCCCAAGACTCACTGCCAAACTTCTTCCCTTCTACCTTAAAAAGGAAGTAGTGTATCCCTCCCAAAGGTTACTTCTGATCTACGTGTTCCTTTAAATATAAGCAAATTCCATTTCCACTCACTCAACATATTTTTCTAGCTATAGGTGAATTTGTTGAAAATCATCTTACTGAGTGACAAATTATTTCTCAGACCCTGCCCAGCCCCAGAGGCAGGGTGTCTGGTACCTTAGGCTACTTCTATAACATTGAGGCCCTCCTATATGCCAGGTAGTGGGCTAAGTGCTGGGAACATGGTACCGAACAAAATGAGATCACATCCTTCATGGAAATTCTGGTCCACAGAGAAATGAGGGGAGAAGAAAACAATCAAAATATTTACACCAACAAAGATTTGATTGCAAATTTTATCAGGTTTTTAGAAATGAAGCAAATATTACTGGGGAGAGTAGAGCCAGATAAGCTGAGATCTGTACACAAGTAAGTGTAAGGTTAGTACCGAGTAGAAGAAAAATTGTCCCAGGGAGAGATAATGGCATGTGCAAAGGTAGGAAACCTACCTTTCCTGAGGTAGGAAACCCCAGCCCTCTCAAGGAATGCTAGTGGGCTAGAATGAAGTGAGAAAGGTATGAAGTGTTATTAAGTGAGGCTTGTAAGGAAACCAAAAGCCAAGGGACTCAAAACCCATAGAATTTTTTTCCCTAAGACAAACAGGAAGCCAGTGAGAGATGTGAATTTGTGGTGAAACATTCTCAGGTCTTCACTGCACAAAAACCCCTCTAATAGACACTTGGAGAAGGTACGACAGAGCAGGCAGGTGGCAATGACAGTGGCCCAGGAAGGAGAAGGGGAGAAGTGAGGACAGGATGAAGCACAGGGAGTGGATCTGCAGGGCTGACAAAGATTAAAGTCTAAAGAGCAGGATACGCAAGACTTTCTATCACAACCCAGGCTGTGCTACAGCAGAAGCTTTTCTTTCTTTCTGTAGTGCTAGGGATCAAGCCCAGGACCTCCCACATGCTGGGCAAGTGCTCTACCACGAAGCTACCACTCTGCCTGTGCCATAGCTTTATATCACTGGCCATGCCAAAGGTTTGTTTATAGCAGTGTCACCAAAAACACATGAGCAATGCACTGTACTATAACGTTACTATGGCCACGGTGTCACCAAATGACAGAGATTTTTCAACCCCATAACATTTTTAAGGGCTCACCAGTGCACGTGCGGTTGTCGTTATGCAGCATGTGACTGCAGACAAATAACATGTCAGAGGGATACAAATGCCTGGCAGTGGAGTTTGACACGGCATGTGAGCAGGGACATGCAGGTGGATATACGGTGCAGACCAGTCACACACAGGAGTGGGAAGGGCTATAACCCGTCTCTCATAAGCCATGGTGGGGTTTCGTGTCTATCAAAAGGCTGGTAAACAGCTTGCCAGTGGGCAGGGATGGCAAGAAGAGCCTGGTAGGAAGAGGCTGAGAACCTGGTGGCAAGGGAGGTTTGGGAAATGACCGGTTGCAGTATCCTGCTCCTGCCCACATCCCTAGGGTGTGTGCAGAGCAGGAGCTCTGTAAACACTTGTTAGACCACAGAGGAAGGGGTTTTGGGAAGTCCATCTTTCCCTGGTGATACAGGGGGAGATTCCTGGCAGTTTTCACTGGACCTGGCCCTCTTCTCTGCCAGGTAATAAAGAAGCATGTGATCCATGCTACAGTGGGGACCCCAGAGAAAACTCTAGCCTGCAGGTTAGGGTCTCCGCTTTAGTGGAGCCCTGGCACCCATGCACATGGTGGAGACAGAGGAGGATGTGAACTGGGGGGTGAATTTTTGGTGTGCTGTGTGGTCCACCCATTGTGGATGTTACATAGCAGGGAACGGGGAGAAGGGCGTCTGGCAAGCAGCATCTTGGGAAATCTGGAAGTAGTCCACACCGGGCTGAATCAGTAAGCAGCCCCAACCCCCAGGACAAACACAGAGCTCCCTTTGGGGATCGGATGTGAGCCCTGCCCAAGCCTTCACAGACACGTTGTGCATTTCAGAATAAAACAGAAACAGACAACTGAAGACGTAATCCTCAAAACCCTGGCTTCAGGGAGCAGAGGTCCGGATTATGCTACGCCCCATATTTGCATATTGTTTTTTCCTTGTCACGCAAACTTCCTGGGCAGGGGCTCCAAGAGGGCCATGTGGGTGGGAGGAAGTGGCCTTAAATATGACTGCTCTTGGCTCTGGCTTACTTCAGGAGCCCCAGCCACTGGGAGAGGCTGTGCTGAAGGTAACTATCTTCCCTGGTTCCTTTATTTTCCTCTAGGCGGGAACACCTAGGCAGAGCCTGCACTTAGAGTAAAGTCTCTAAGAGTGAGTCAAAACCCTTCACCCATCTCTGAAGGGGGCTGGTCCTGGGGGCATCATCTCCTGAGCATCCTCCCGGTTTGGGTGGACTAAGGGTCTGAAGCTGGATTTCTGATGGCTCTGCCATCTCCTGCCCCAGGAAGCTGAGATCCCAGGGATCTGTGGAGCCAGGGGACTAAAAAGGCTTTGGGTAAGAGGCTTTGATGTGCCATCAGGATACTTTGCTCTCCCAAAAGCCAGCAGGATGAGTAGCCAAGGGGATGCACTGCACATAAAGATGGAGGTGGGTTCAAACCCTGCCTTTGACACTTACCAACTGCGGGACAAAAGACGGCGTTAAATGATTTTCAGCCTTGCTTTCTTCATCTGTGAAGTAATTCATAACTGTTCTTTCTTCATGGGCACTACCACAGAGCTTCTGTGAGGACTGAAGGGGAGGCTGTGGGGCAGACCAGAAATCGGCACAGCTGGGGGCAAAGTCAGTGTGGGCACAGGGGAGGGAAGGGGGCAGCAGGGTGCCAGAAGTGAGGCCCAACCCACAAAGCAGCCTGCTGCTGAGAGTGGAATCCCAGATGGTTCCACAGCTGCTCCCATCCAGGCGCCAGGCACACTGGCAGGTGCTTTGTGTCTCCATTAATCTTTCAGTAACTCTGTGAAGCAGAGGGGACCAGAACTGTCCTTCTAGAGGCCACAGTTCCGAGTGATGATGCTAGGGTGTGAGCCCAGCCCAGTCTCACTCCCACGGGCTTTTTCCTACTCAGTCACCTGCCTTGATGGCCAGTGGTCGAGACTGTGGCCCTAGTTTGCTCATACAAGGCTCAGGAGGGAAGCAGAGACTAGTCCTGCAGGGGCACATGCCTGCGGGAGTGGTCTGCGGGAGGCACCTGGCCTATAGGCTGGCAAGGCCTAGGGGTCCCAGGCCTTGGGGGGCTGTCCCCGCCTCCTGTCAGATTGTAGGGAGAGGACCATGCCATGTCCAGGTGTGCGGCACCCTGGATGCCAGCAGGGTCCCTCTTCCCTTGCAGAAAGTCTGGGGTTGGGGCTGGGAGTCAGCACTCCATGGGGAGGGGAGGCAGTGGAAGGCATCAGAAACCGGAATTCAAGCAGGATCACAGACTGTATCTATGCATAGGTTTGGGGTCATTTTTGTTTTGAAAATGGAATTGGCCTTAATTTTTCTGATGTTAAAAGTTATCATATATGTAGCATATATGAATATCTCTGGATACACACACAGACACACACATGCCTAACCCCCAGGTTGTGCCATTCTTACCCCTACAGCATGGAATATATTTGCAGCAGGCAGAGCTTGTGGGCATGCTGAATAACTGGCACTATTTATTTCATGCCCAAATACTGCACAATACACCATCATACAGATGCGGCACAGTTCATTTATAGGTCCTCCTGCTGATGGACCTATAGGGACTTGCTGGTATTTCTGTCATAAATCACCTGCAGCCACTTTCTTATTCATGAATATTCAGGAATGCTGTAATTACTAGAAACTCCTGGATATGGACCTCTTGTGTCACAGACTAAGGCTTGGAAAGGCTTCTTGACTCTGCCCAGTTGCTCCCAGAAGAGCCATGCCCAGATTTGTCTGTATGGATTCTGGTGCCAGTAGCAGGAATCACTTCCACATTTTTATATTTTGTTTTGTTTTGTTTTGTTTTGTTTTGAGACAGGGTCTTAATATGCAGTTCAGGCTAGCCTTGAACTCACTATGTACCCGAGGCTGGCCCCCAACTCATAGCGATCTTCCTGCCTCAGCCTCCCAAGTACTGGGATTACAGGCCTGCGCCACCACGCCTGGCCACCTCCACGTTTTGCACTGAAACCCGAAGCCCACTGAGGCCTTTGCTACTACCAGGTATAGCACACATTGGTTTAAAAACAGAGCCTGGTCCAGCTCTGCCAAGTCACCAGTACTTCTGAGAACAGTGGCTTGGACTGAAAGACTCTGCAGGTATTTGAGTGCTGGCTTCTCTTTAATTAGCTTGGCATTGAATCGTGATGGGTGTTCATCCATCTAATCTGGAAAGTGGGTGGCTGAGCTCTTGGACCTTCTCCTGGGAATGTGTCATCAGCTTTGCAAGCAGACAGATGCAGGAGTGGGACCAGAAGGGTGCCAGGAGGGTCCCTGCCCCTGGCGCACTGCCAAGAACCCACTCTGAGTGGTTGCGCTTAGGATCCCTGCTCTGCTTCTAGCACACACTGTGGAGTGTCGTCTGCTCTGGGAGATATCAAGACACCAGAGGAACCAGACATCTGAGGCAAAGGGGGAATTCTGGTGGGAATTCCATTTTTCCTGGCTCTTCCTATAAAATTAACGCTGCCAGGCTGCAGTGAGAACGAGCTAGTGACAGGGCCGAGGCAGGGTGCAGGTCCTGGGCAGAGCCGTGCCCCCATCGGCTACAAGGTGCTGTCTTTTTCCAGGCACCATGAACAAGATCAGCGAAGTGGTGAAGGAGGCCCGGGCCGCCTTCCAATCCGGCCGGACGCGCCCACTGCAGTTCCGGATTGAGCAGCTGGAGGCGCTGCGGCGCATGATCAAGGAGAGAGGCCCGGACATCACTGGCGCGCTGGCAGCCGACCTGCATAAGGTGCTTGCGCCGTAAGGGGGCAGCCGCTGTTTGGGAGAGCGGGGCAGAGGTGCGACAGGAACGTGGATAGTCGTGGAGTGTTGTAGGGCATCTGTTGCACGCTCGGGGATTTGTATGGCACTTTACAGAGGCTTGAGTGTGCCCCCAAAACATTCTGCTTCGTTACCACGATATAGAGGGGGAAATGAGGCTTGGAAAGATTAGGAGCAACCTGGAAGATCCCCCAATTCAATTCAACCAACAGAATGGGGGAACGGCCCTCTCCTGTGAGCGCTCTGCACCGTACCCCAGCAGGTCGCACTGTTGGGCAGAGGAGCCTCCTTTTCCACCTTCTGCGGGCTTCTCTCTCCTGGCCTGGCTTCTTCACACACATGCAGCATTAGGCCACCGTTTCAGCCACCTGACACCCCTAAACTTCTGGTCCCCTCATTCCTCCACCCTCAGCTCTACCTAGGAACCCTGGTTTCCCACATGAGGGAAAGAATGCAGCTGCCAGGCAGAGGGCACCTGCTCCCCACGGCCGCCTCCTCCCCTCCCCGCTCCATCTCTTACTCTGAACAAAACCTCACACTTCCAGATTCACAAACCTTTCACCTTGCCGCCAACAACCTACCTGAACATGCTTCCACCTTCCTCTTGCCTGGGAGAAGGGAAGAGGTCCCCTGCAGTTCCAGAGCTTGGGAGCTCACCCACCAACCACTCCTGTACTTCTGTATTTTTAAAAATTGGTCAAGGCTTCCCATCTTAAAATAAAAACAAGAAGAAAATTCTTTGTTTTAACTTCACAGCCAAAGTTCATGAAAAAGATGCATATTTGCATCTCTTTACCCCTGGCTGCTCCAGGAGACCCTGAGTACCCAAACCCCAGCCCCACTACCCCAATGGCTAATCCTGAGCTCTACTTCCCTGGGTCTCTTCTCTGGCTGGGCACCATGGTAAGCAGCCCTGCCACCCTGGCTGCCGAGCACTGGAGGGGAGGCTCCCTGCTCGTATCCTGACTACACAGCCGTGGCTGGTGCCCCAGCTCATACACAGCCTCCCCTGCAGAATGAATGGACCAGCTACTATGAGGAGATGGTGCACGTCCTGGAAGAGATCGAGCATGTGATCAAGAAGCTCCCCGAGTGGGCTGCAGATGAACCTGTGGAGAAGACTCCCCAGACGCAGCAGGACGAGTCCTACATCCACTCAGAGCCTTTGGGCGTGGTCCTCATCATTGGTGCCTGGAACTACCCCTTCAACCTTATCATTCAGCCCATGGTGGGCGCCATTGCTGCAGGTACTGTGGGCTCCATTCCAGAACGGGCTCAGGCCTCTGGGAAGAGGGGTTCGGCTTAGGAGCTAGTTTGACAGGTCTATCACAGGAAGCTACAGGGACCTAACTATTTAGCCAGGCCTCCCGTGCCCAAAGCCAGCCAGGCAAAGGCAGGTCTCTCCTTGCTGTGGTGGGGACCACTTTCAGCTCATATAGCCCAGGAGTCAGCACTGCTCTCCCAACGAGGCCAGAGAATCTCGCCACTCCTTTCCCAGCCCCTCAGCAACTGCACAGGGGGAAATGATGACGCCCTGGCTAGCGCATGTCCCTGTGTGTGTATTCTGTTGTTCCTGTGGTCTTTGCCCACGTGCCGACACTTCCCTCCACTCTTCTATGGACACAGATGATGGGGGACAAGCTCCATCATAAAGCTCCAGGCTTGGTCATTGAGATAGCAGAGTCAGGAGCAGGGGGCTAATGCGGCCCTGAGTCAGTGTACTCTTCAGGGAATGCAGTGGTGCTCAAGCCCTCGGAGCTGAGTGAGAACATGGCGAACCTGCTGGCCACCATCATCCCTCAGTATATGGACAAGGTAAGGTGTACTTCATGGCTCAAAGATGAATATGCTGGGGGCCTGGTCTTTGGGGCTTGAGAACCAGTGAATTCTTGCATCCAAGGGCCAAGCCTCAGGAGTGTAGCCCCTAGCTGCTGCCCTCCCCTGTCAGGACAACAAAGCCCTGAGCCAGGAGAGGTATCCGGAAGGCAGTGGCCATCCCGGGTGGGTAGGAGTGCCGAGCTGCAGGGCTGCAGTTTGGCCCCTGCCCACTCCCACATGCAGAAGTGAGGAGTTTGGTTTTTGCTGAGGCTCTCTCTCTTTGCATGGAAGGATCTGTACCCAGTGATCAACGGGGGTGTTCCTGAGACCACAGAGTTGCTCAAAGAGCGATTTGACCACATCTTGTACACGGGCAGCGCAGCCGTGGGGAAGATTGTCATGACGGCTGCTGCCAAGCACCTGACCCCTGTCACACTGGAGCTGGGAGGAAAGAGCCCTTGCTATGTGGACAAAGACTGCGACCTGGATGTGGCTTGTCGGTGAGAAGGCTGGGCTTGGCAGGGCTGCAGCGGCCACTCAGTCTGCCAAGTGCTGCAGTGCTGCTCTGAGTAGCACAGTCAGTCCCTGCCCCCACAGAGCCTGCAGTTATCCACAGAAGCTCCAGGGGTGGTGGGAACGGGGGGGGACCCCATTCACAGAAAAGGCACAAGGAGTCCAGGAAGGCTTCCAGGAGGAAGAGAGATCGGGGTAGAACTCTGCTGCTTAGGCATCACTGGAGACCTAGTGCTCTGAGCAAAGGCTGCAGGGGAAGAAAGTGTGGGGCGTTCAGTGCCCCGAGAACTTCACCAGGTCTGGCCCTCAACTAAGGCAGGGATCACCTGAGGTCTAGACAGCATGACCAGCGAGAAGAGCCCTTGCCACCTGGGGTCTCAGAACTTTTGTCCAGGCCTCCCAACCCTAGCCAGGGCTCTGGCCGCCTCTGACCCACAAGTGTGGCCCTTCACAATAGGAAGCGCAAGTAGACAGTTCACTCAGCCATACGGGACTCTAAAACTGTGATCACAAATGCACAAATGCACAAACGCCCCACACATCCCAGACATCCTCTAGAGATTCCCAATCTGTCACACAGGAAGTCAGGACCTGCAGTCTCCCAAAGGCCCCTATGGGCAAGGGAGGTTCCTGATGTGCTCAGTGCAGTGTCTGGAAGTGAGGGGCTGCTTAGGACTCCATGGTGGTGGCCCATAGCTTGCAGCTCCCACTTATGGGCGGGTTCTTCTACAGTGCTGAGCGCACTATGCCTTGACTCTGAGCACCCAGAAGGACATAGGTGTCCTTGGGAGCTCCCTGTGGCTCGAGGAATGTAGCCCACTTGGGGATTTTCACAGACGCATCGCCTGGGGCAAATTCATGAACAGCGGCCAGACCTGTGTAGCCCCTGACTACATCCTCTGTGACCCCTCAATCCAGAGCCAAATCGTGGAGAAGCTCAAAAAGTCACTGAAAGTGAGTAAGGCCCCCAGGGGAGTGGGGGAGAAGCGTAGGGATGGGCTGGACATTATGCCGTAATCGACATCAAGGTTTAATCAAATACTGGAGTTTTTTTCTTCTGAGCATAAAGGGGATACACACTCACCCTGAGTAACTTGGGAGATATTAAAAAGCGTCATGGAGATAAAGGGTCCCTGCTGTCACGTGGGGAGGAAGCCTCAGCCCTGACAGAAGTCCATGTCCTTCCCTAAGTCTTGTCTTTTCTCAGGAGTTTTATGGAGAAGATGCCAAGAAGTCCCGTGATTACGGAAGAATCATCAATGCCCGGCACTACCAGAGGGTGATGGGCCTGATTAAGGGCCAGAAAGTGGCCCACGGCGGCACTGGGGAAGAAACCTCCCGGTACATAGGTGTGTGCCCCACCTCACTGCCTTGCCTGCCTGCCACCAGGGTCCTCAACAAGTGTGCAGCAGCGGAGCAGACACTTAAGAAGCAGGCACAAGTCTGTGGAGACATAACTCACTTTGCCAGTGGGCCTGGGGTTGGCTCCGCGACCCTCAGCAGGCAGGGGCTGAGCATGGCTTCTAGGACACCCCAGAGGCTCCCTCCCACAAGGCCAGAGACAAGGACATCATCTCCCCCTACCTCTGTACATCACATGGGAACAGCAGAGGCCACAAGAGCCCCTGGTGGCCAAGATGTGAGGTGCACCCTGCTTAGCCTGGGGGTGATGAGATGTGGCTCACTTGGTAGCCCCCAATTTGTTGAGGAAACAGATAAGCTCCAGGAGGATGCAGGTGGCTGGCAGATTCAGAGCTCTCTCCTCCCATGCGGGTTAAACCATGGTTGTTCCTATGGTCTGTCTCATGGTCTGGGACAAGGATGGAGGCTGTGGAAGGGCCTCTCTGGGCCGCTTCCTGCCCCTCTCAGCCTGGGCAGCTTTATTCTGCAAGAGGTGGGGGCAGGAGCTAGATACACAAGGTGGGTGGGGGTCTCAGCGCCGGCTGACTCTGGCTCATTTCCCACCTCAGCCCCCACCATCCTTGTGGACGTGGACCCCCAGTCCCCAGTGATGCGGGAGGAGATCTTCGGGCCAGTGCTGCCCATCGTGTGCGTGCACAGCCTGGAGGAAGCCATCCAGTTCATCAACCAGCTCGAGAAGCCACTGGCTCTCTACGTGTTCTCCAGCAATGACAAGGTGGGCTCCTCCGGTACAGTACCTGCACACAGACAGGATCCAGAGGGCCACAGACCTGGGTTCAAATTGCAGCTTTCCTGTTCACCAGCTGTGTGACCTTGGGCAAGTCACTTAACTTCTCAGAGCCTCTCTGGCCTTGTCTCAGAGACTAGGACAGATGCATCCTTTGAGAGCTTTGAATGAAGCGATATCATCACAGTGCCCTGTTCACAGTCACAGTTGCCACATGGTGCTAAGGGCCACGTGGTGTTTGTGTGGGGGCAGCAGGTGCTGGAGATAGTGACTCAAGCTGAGGATGCAGGAGCTGGTAGATGGGCCTCTGCCTCCACCAGCTGGGTTCTTGTGGCACACAGGGTAGGAGGGAGGCTGGGGCATCTCCTGGGCAGGAGTGTGAGGTCAGCAGCTGGGTCTTGATGTAGGTGATTAAGAAGATGATTGCAGAGACATCGAGTGGTGGGGTGACAGCCAATGATGTCATTGTCCATATCACCGTGCACTCTCTGCCCTTCGGGGGCGTCGGTGAGTCTGGGTGTGGGCTCGCTGCCACCTGCCTCCCTCCAGGGCCCTGAGGGCTGGACAACCCCAGGAGATTCAGGAGGGCCAGGAGCATCCGGGGGCCTCAGACTTCCTCTGACCTTGCTATTTGTGCCTCTAGACTCTACCTTCAAGTCCTATGGGATCTAGAAGTCACCTGGTGCACAGGCCTGTTTCACAGAGGTCCCATACCAGGGGCATGTAACTATTTATGATGTAGTCGAGATTAGACTCTTCCCGGGCATTCTTTGCCCCCAGCATAGATGTCCTGGTGAACACCTGAGGGATTGGCCACCTCCCATGAGGATATAGGTATAACTGGTATGGGTTCCTTGCCCTGAGCAGGCTCCTCCACAGGGCACAGTGGCATGGGGGCCTACCATGGAAAGAAGAGCTTCGAGACCTTCTCTCACTGTCGCTCCTGCCTGGTGAGGTCTCTGCAGAACGACGAAGCCCACAAGGCCAGGTACCCACCGAGCCCAGCCAAGGTGAGAAGCAGGAGGTGCTGTTGTGGGAGTGGGCTGCATAGGCTATGGGCAAGGCCCAGGGGCTCACTGCTCCCTCTTCATGCTTCTACAGATGTCCCGGCCCTGAGGAGGCTGCTCCACCTGGCTCATCTGTGCTTGCTCCCGTTGGAGGGTGAGATGCCCTTACTGACTCTGCTGCCCTTTGGAGATCTGCTTCTGGAGCCCCCAACCCTAGTCTCTTGTACCTCTCTCCTGTGCATGCCCCCACCTCCCAGACAGACCCAGCCCTCTCCTCTCCAAGTCCCCAGCCCTTGCTAGACTCAGGCCAATAAAGCTTTCTGAGTGAATAGTCAAATGCTGTATGTGTTGCTTCTTTTGCATGCTGCATCAACCAACCCTGTATAACCCAACTCCACTGCCCCTCAAGGCTTGGTTGTTCTGAGGAGCCCATGAAGACCTCCCAGTGGCCCCATGCCAGCCCACAGGGCCTCAAGGCAGGAGGCCGTGGTGTTGGGTGATATCTGTTGTCTTCCATTTGCACTTTGGGATGTCAGCTCCATTCCCAGTGTGTCCAGCCAAGGAGAAGCCAAGGAGAAGCCAAGGAGGCTGAGCCTTGATGACAAAGTGGCTCCAAACCCAGAGGCAAAAAGGTCTTCTCAAATCAGATGTGGCCTCGAGGGTTGCTCCATATGACAGCACAGTGGTCAACAAGAAGCCCTTTGCTGTAGAATAGGTCGCAGTTGCAAATGGGAAATCACATCACTGCCTTCAAACAATGAAGTGCCCTTTGCTGTTGTCGGGGTACTGCTCACAGGACAAAGGACCAGAAGCATCAGCACCAGGACTCCTGATGCCCCTGCCAGCTTTCTGTTAGGTATCCTCTTGTCCTTGAGTCTGGCCTCAGGGGCCTGCGGAGCCAGACTAGGGTCCAGTAAGGGAAGTCTGAGTGGAGCAATGGTTTGAAGCATTGGAGACAGAGCCAAGAATCAATCCTGTGTGACTAGGCTGGGGCTGATTCCCTCTGCACTGCTCCAGGTGTTGGTGCTCCCAGCAAAGGCCTTGGACCTGCCTCTGCATCCTGCTTACCATGGTGGCTCCTCTCCCTGCCCCGTTCCCCCTGTTGTGCAGGCCTCGTCCTCATCTCTAGACCTCATACGTTACATCTAAAACTCCAACCCCACCCTAGAGCAACTTCCCCTCCCTCTAGCGAGAGGCAGAGAGTAAACTGCTCTTCATGGTTTGAAGACAGTGATGTAATTTCCCATTTGCATCTGTGACTTTTTGTACAAATAGGCAGAGAGGTGAATGGCACCAAAACCAGGATCCTCTCACGCCCTGCTCCTCTCCTAGTTGCTGTCTCACTTTTTTTCTCTACTTTCCTTCCTAGTGAGTCTCGACTGAGGGTGTCTGTCCTGTGTGGCACAACAACCCCCACAGGGACAGATGACAAACTCCTCAGCCTTTACCCTGTGACTTGCTAAAAGTTTGACTTATGTTTTCTTCTGGGATTTAGAAGATGCTTTTGCTTAAAAAAAAAAAAAAAAATTTAAAAAAAGCTAGCTCCATTGTGGGCTGGTTAAGTCTGCTGGGAACCTGTGCAAGATGCTGCTTGCCCCAAGCAATGGCCCCTGTATGTTTTATTTATGAGAGATTAGGAACCCAACTTCCGGTAGGCACCTCCCTCCATGCTGCAGAGCTACTCTTGGTCATAAAAGCATGAGAAGTCTGTTTTTCCTTGAGATAAAGCCAATTACTTGGCACAAATGGCCACCTCGGTCCCCAGGTGAAGTTAGTATTATTCTGCCAGGGCTGGGTAACAAAACAGCACAGACCAGATGGCTCAGATGGCAGTGTTTTCTCACAGTTCTGGAGCCTGGAAGTCTGGAGGTTGGTTAACCCCAAAGCCTCCTCCCTTGGCTTGCAGACAGCTGCCCTCTCACTGTGTCTTCACAGGGTCTATTCTCTGGTTAGGCACATTCTCCATGCCTCTGTATCCAAATTCCCTCTTCCTCAGGGCTACCATATGACCTTAGTCACCTGTTCAAAAGGCCCTGTCTCCAAGCACAACCTCATTCTGAAACACTGGGGTTTAGGACTTCAACATATGAATCTGGGGATGGGAAACAACACAGTGCAGTTCACAGAGGCAGGATTAACCGTATATGACAAATGATGTTGTGAGTCCTCTTACTTGAGGACTATTGTTTATGTTGAAAACACATGTACCAGGTTATATCTGCTTGGCTGTAAAGGAGTGAGATTTCTTTCTACCTTTGTAAAAGCTTAACAGATTGACTGAGTGCATAATGAGTAAGTAAACCATTTTCTTTGTTAGTTACCTTTGTGGAAAGGTTTTCTGGGTTGGGAGATTTCTATTTTAATTGTATTTCCTAACAAAGTGAAGAAGTTCTGGAAATACCACTCCAAAATATGCCACTTCAATATGCTGATGGGTTCACACTGAGGGACAGAGCAATGAGCTGCACACAGGAGGTGCTTAATGAATACTTGTTGAGTAAACTAATACATGAATCACTGGGGTTTGGTTGCTCTGACTCTCCCCACCTCATACCATCATCACATCTGCAGTTACATAATGGTAAATGGTAAGAAGCTCCTTGTGAGCCAGTTCTGTGAGGAAACAGCTCTCGAATCTCAAACCTTTTCAGCAACAAAGGCAACATCCTGGTCAACAATATGTCCTGTTGCCCTCATCACACCCGCTTGGGGGCTCTCCAAGGTGAGGGTCTCACAGGCAACACCCTGATAAATGACAGTTGTACCCAGCTGGAGGTAGGAGAAAGGAGAGCATCTTGACTAGCAGCCTGCTCTCCTCTACCCAACCCTCTCATGGCCCTATGTCTTGAAGGTACGAGCCCATTAATAGGTTAGGTATCTAAGGCTTCGGTGTGACATCACCTGGCCAAGGTCTCACTGTGCCATGGCTCAGGAGCACCTGCTCTTTGCTGACACCACAGCAGCTCCTCATCAGGAGCTACTGACAGAGCCTGACATGCTCAGCCCCTAGAAGTGAAGGATCCTAGTTCCAAAGGGTGTCACCTGTGTGTTCCAGAGGGAGGAATTGGCACATATAGTACCAGTCACCATCATCCCTCTTTCCTCTATTCTTCATCCTCTTCATTCTCCTTTTCCTATTCATTATTACTGCAGTGCCAGTCACAACACCAGCTTCTATTCATAAAGTCCCGAACCTGAACTTTTCCCAACTTCTCCTATTGCCGAGGCACAGTTGACTGAAAACATCCAGAGGAAAACACGTGGCCCGGCCTCAGCACACTGATTCAACCTACTTGATTGTTCTTCCCATTACACGGATTAAAGAATGAGCTTTAAAAATTGCACAAGTATGACCCAAGCCTTCTAAACAATAGCTATTTTCCAGAACATAAAAGACCAAGAACAGTCCCAAACTCATGTGTTTTAGGGGAACAGGTGACATTTCTGGGTTGCCCACCACTGTTGGCAGCATACTGACATCCCGTCTCACAGCTGAGGTGCCACAGCCTTCCAGATCGTTCTGTCCACTTGCTTCTGGCATTTCTTTTTAAATAAAAGGAGGAAAACATTAACAGACAACCTTTTACAAAATAGCGAAAGAACAGTTCAGACAACACAGAGTTACAAACAAAGTGGTAGGAAATTAACAATGCTTGTTGTACTACATATTGATATCTTCAAAGTGGTTTCTCATGAAAACA
>NW_004955467.1:112752-120636 GCF_000276665.1 Chinchilla lanigera
CCTGCTTTTTTCTGGGTACCTGTTGCATGGAGGATTGTTTTCCATCCTTTGAATTTTAGTCTATGGATTTCCTTTTGAGTGAAATGTGTTTCCTGTGTACAGCATATCATTGGATTTTGTTTTTTAATCCACTCTGCCAGTCTGTTTCTTTTGACTGGAAAATTGAAGCCATTTACATTTATAATTATAACCCATATGTGTTGATTTATCATTGTCATGTTATTTACTTGCGCTGGTGTGTTACTTTTTCTACCTGTTCACTTGCTTGCTCTTCTTGACATTTCATTTCTACTGTTGTTCTTGAAATTGTGGTCTGATTTTTCTCTGTCTAGAATACCTTTTCGTACTCTTTGTAATGCTGGCTTGGCGCTCATGAAGTTCTTCCAATGTTCTTTGTGGTGAAAATATTTTATTTTTACATTGAATTTGAGGGATCATTTGGCAGGGTACATCAGTCTTGGTTGGAAGCTGTTCTGTCTCAGGACCTGTAATACTTCACTCCAAGCTCTTGTCGATTGGATGGTTTGTGCTGAGAAGTCTGCTGTGATTCTGATTGGCTTTCCTTTACATGCAATCTGTTTCTTTTCTCTAGCAGCTTTTAATATTCTGTTCTTTTGCTGGAGATCTGGGACTTGACTATTTATTATATGTGTTGGTGTAGTTTTATTTTGGTTGTGGTTGTTTGGAGTTGTATATGCCTCATTTACCTCTATATCAGGTTCTGTTTCCATACTTGGGAAATTTTCTGCTATTATTTCTGCAAATATTCTTTTTTGTCAGTTGTGTTGCCTCCTGCTGTTTCATTGACTCCTACAAGTTGTACATTATTGCTCTTTGCCTTATCTTGCAGCTGTTGAATTGACTTTTCCTGGATCCTTGTTGATTTTATGAAATCCTTTCTTTCTTGGTTGCTAGCTGCCATGCTGTCTTCAAAGTCTGAGATTCTCTCTTCAGCTTCATTCAAGAGGTTTTGGCAGCTTTCAATGGAAGCTTTGTTTTCCTAGAAGTCTCTCTGAATCTGGTTCATGTGTTCTAAGTCCTTTCTATGTTTTTCATTGAATGCTTCTGTCTATTGCCTTTGTTCTTCTATTTTCTTTTTTTTTTTTTTTTTTTTGGTTTTGGTTTTTCTCCGGTACCAGGAACCGAACTCACGACCTTGCGCTTGCCAGGCAGGCGCTTTTGCCGCTGAGCTAAATCCCCAGCCCCTGTTCTTCTATTTTCTTATATGTTTCTTCTTCAGACTTTTTGAACAGTTCCTTCATTATGATTGTCATTTCATTTTTTGCCTGAGAAATTATTTCTGATCTCATCTCTTCTATGGCCTTATGGAGTTGTTTCTTTACTTCCATTGCAATCATTTCAGCTATTTCAGGCATGTGTTTACCAAGTTCTCCTATGTTGATGTCTCCTGGACTTGTTGTGAGTGGGGTGGAGTTCTGGGATTGTGTTTTAGTCCTTCATTTTGTCGTGTTCGCTACTGGATGCAGAAAGGTGTTTCCTCTTCAGTGGCTGCACAGCAAAGGCCACTAGTGTCCCTAGTTTTCCTGTTGGCCAGGTTTGTCCCTCAGTGACCCCTGAGAAGCAACTGTTAGTCTCAGGTTTTCTGGCAGTTGTTGATTTGTATCTAGTTATCCCCGGTCTCAGTTGCAGGCATTGGTGTCTGCTGATGGCAGACCGTCTGATCCAGTATCCCCTTCCACTTTAGGGCTTGTGCATGGCCCAGACTCAGTTTGCACTGGTGTGACAATCCTGGTCCAGTGGACCTATGTCCCCAGGCAGTTCAGGGTGCAGGCAAAACCTAGACAAACTGCAGGGTCGACAGTTTGTGAACCACCTGATTCTGTGTCTCCAGTCAGTTCAGGACACCTACAGGAACCAGATGCAGGCCAGATGGGCAGAAATCACAGACTGCCCATGCCTGTGACCCCCTAGGGAGTCTGGGCAAAAGTAAAGCATGGACTCGAACTGCTGGGCCAGCAGCTCTTGGAGCAACTCACTCACTCGGCGCAGGGCATACACAGGGAGATGCCACATGCGCTGACCCCAGCCAGAGCAGTCCCTGGGGCTTATGAGTGAGGACCACCTTCTGCCAGGTGTGCCCAGAGGGCAGAGACTCAGTCTGTAATGGCGGTGGGGTCCTGGGTTGCCTGCTCTGCCCCCAGGAAGTAGATGGGAAATACCTGGTTCTTTCTGCGAGTTTCAGCTGGGAACTGTGGCAGTGGAAGTAAAGCACAGACTTGAACCGCAGGACCAGCAGCTCTTGGAGAGTTTGCTCACTCGGTGCAGGGCATGTGCAGGGAGAGGCCACACGCACCACCCCCAGCCAGAGAAGTCCCTGGGGCTTCTGAGTGAGGACCTCCTGTCTGCCACGGGTGCAGGGAGGGCAGAGACTCAGTCTGTAATTGCTTCTGGCATTTAGATCCTCACATTCAAACATTTTGATTTTGTAATCATCATTTCTTTCAAGTTAAAAATTAAAACATGAAGTTTCAATCTGTAGAAGGCTTCCATCTTTGTTATACTTTCCTAGTATCTTTTATCTTTTGCTATTGCTATAGAGCAGAAAGGAGGGTTTCATCCACTATTTGTTCACTCAATAAACATTTATTGGATAACTACTGGGGAAGGATTTAAAAGAAACAAAAAAAGGTTGTACTTTTGGGGAGCTTATAGTAACTGGAGTGTTTAGTCAGGCTACGCTGTGTTATGTTTCCATGACAAGCTCACCTCAGAATGTTTTGTTTACCCAGCAGGAAGTTGGTAGGGCTCTGCTTCATGAAGCCAATCAGAAACTCTGCCATCTTCATTCAGGGATCAGGGGTTTGCCCAAGCAGGGGAAGGAAAAATGGGGTGGAGGTGCATCGAGGTCACTTCCACTCACACCCCATTGACCAGAACATGGCTCACAGGGCTGAAAAGGTGCTAGAGAATGAGAAGGAATCATTATTCATTGTGCAGCAAATGTCTCTCCTACATGGGCAGAGAAAGACAACAAACACATGGATAAACAGGCATGAAAAGTAGCTTTTTAAATGCAGTGTTGTACAGAGAATGGAGAATCTGCTACATATACAGATGACCAGCTGAAGAGCCTGCTGATGGAAAAGGAGATAGGTAGGTCATGTGCCACAAGCTACAGGCCTGTGGACACATACCCAGACCCACAGGAACTCTTGTTCTTCTCCCCACTACTGCCACTGCAGGCAGGTTTCCTTCCCACCCCATCTTCTTTGGATGTCAAGAACCTGTCTCCAGGGCCACAATCAGACCTCTCCACAACCCTGGCCTCTGCTCACCTTACCCTGGTGTCCTCAGGCCTCCCAATAATGAGCATGTCCCTTCTCTGTTGAAATAACAGCAAAACCCAAATTTAAAAAAAAATGTTAAATGGTAAGGAAATTCATCATCTTACACTTCAGAAGTCTGGAGGAAGAAGGGTGCCAGTCTTGGGTCCTGAGCTCCAATTCTGCCTCGGACACCCTCTTGGCTTCACCCTTCTTGCAGGTCAGCATTGTCCTTGGTGATGCCAGATGTGCCAGACAATGTTTTGCTCAGGCCAAATCCATCCCTTATGCCTCTTCACTAACAACTCAATTTTAAGAATTTCTCTTACAGTGATGCCTAAGATCCTGAGGTTTAGGACACTCCTTGTTCCAGTGTCCTCTGAGAAAGGTCCCCTGCCTGAGACTTCTGTTCACTCCAGATCCTGAGGTTTTCTGTTGTTGTACAGAGTCTTGGCCTCAATTTTTTTGTAAAGCTCTTTGAATAATCTAACATGCTGTCAGCATTGGTATAAACCAGTGATGAAGTGTGGCTCCTCCACCAGAGGTAAGGATGGTCATGTGACCCAGTGGTAGGCAGCAGGATTTGAGGGGAAGTCATTCCACTGGGAATTCTGGCGAAGATTCTGTAGGAGTCTGGGTTAAGATGGTTATAGTCATCTTGGTCATAACTGTCATTTTCCTCACTAGATGATCCTGGGACACATACCAAAACTTACAGGACAATAAATGCCATTAAGATAGCTAGCCAAGCAAACTGTGCTGGCCACTGATGACCAGACTATTTCTTAATTGCCTCTGAGCTTGTTAGTAGGTTTTGAGAGAGGCCAGCTGTATTCTGGGTAACCACAGCCCACCTTTGCCCAGCTTAGCATATGTGTTGGTTTGGGGGATATTTTGCAGGGGGGAACAAGATAATACAGGATATATATTTTATAAGATTATTTATAATAGCTACCCAAACAATGATATACAAAAGAATGCAGGAAGTCTGTCCACACACTAAGACCAAGGAAACTAGCCAAGGGCCTGGATCCCACAGAAATGTCCTGCATGAGTCCAGCTGAAGACCTAGAGCTCATAACAATGCCTCCCACAAGTCCAACTGGAGGTCTAGAGCCCATAACAATATCTCATACAGGCCTGTTTCACGGATCTGCACAGGGAAGGCCCAAAGGTCAGTGGCGGAATCTAGTGAGTCTGTGCCAGAGGGATGAAGGATCTGTGCTAGCAAGCCTAGGGATCTGCTCTGGAGCCAGGAAGCAATGCTCAAAGTAAGAACCAAAGCTCTCCTGAAAGGTACTACAGCCATCCTCAGCAACAGTGAGGTCCCAAGCTCCTTCAGTAGTGAAGACAGCTGAGTTCCCATCAGGAAAGCCAATGAAGCAAGCTTCTTCAGAAGTCTGAGCTGTGCACCTTCTTCCCTCCAGAGCCAGGAAGCGATGCTCAAAGTAAGGACCAGAGCTTCCCCAAAGTGAACCAAAGCTATTCTCAGTGCCAACAAGGTCCTGAGCTCCTCAAGAGATGAAAACAGCCAAGTTCATCAGGAAAGCCAGCATGACAAGCTCCTCCAAAGGAACAAACAGCTCCTTACAGCTTCTACCAGCTTCCACAGCCTCTCTCAGCTCCCAACAGCCTCTTTCTCCTTCTCCAGTTCTGCCTCTTATGCTGCTGGCAACAATCCCTAGGTGGGCCTCCCATACCCAGGAGCACACTGGTTCAGTTTAGCTGGGGGTTATAAGCTGACTACCATTTGTCAGTCCACCACAGAATATAAACCCTTTCCTCCTGCCTGGGGGTACAGGGATTCACCTGTGTGTTACTGCCCAAGATATACTACTGCCCATAAGTCTCCAGTTAATTGCACTTTTGCAATCCTGGATCTTTCTGCCTCTCTTGTTCTGTCTCATGTCTCCAGCAGCCAGTTCTCATACCTCAGGTCTGGATTGCTGGACAGCCCAGCGTTCCCCCGATTGTTCAGTTCAAGTTCCAGTTACTATATCAAACTGCCTCCCTCCTTTTCCTGCCTCTCAGTCAGTTCCTGATTCCAGTGTCCTCCGAGCAAGGTCCCCTGCCTAAGACTTCTGCTCATTCCAGATGCCTGTGTGCTCCTCTCAGGCCACCATCCCACTAAAGTCTGTATTCTGATCCAGAGGGAAAGATGGTAGGGTGTTGGGAGTCTGGAGGCCCTATGTTGCTTCTTATTTGCTCTGGGACTGTATCAGCCAAATCTGCATAGGAAACAGAAACCACTCCAGGTATATTCAATAAGAACAGTTTCAGTGAAGGCAATAATCACAGGAGGACTGAGCTTCCAAGAATGTTTCCTGGGATGCATCAGCTTTACCTACCAGAGTCAACCTCTGGGACTGTGAAGCCCAAGAATTTACTACCTTTGACTCAACCACGGGACCCAGAAACTGGGTCTGGAAAGCTGGCACCACTACTTTAACTGCCTTTTGACCCTAGCAAAAGAGATAAATGGACAGACACAGGACTGATGGTCAGAAAACCCTGGATCTGCTACTCCTTGTCAACCAGGGGAACCAGGTCCACACAAAGTGCCTCTGGAGGGCAGACCCTAATTCTTACCCAGGACCTGGCTTCAAGGAAGCTTGAGAAATGTGGTGATGCACAGAAAGCTGCAAACATATGTAGGAATTGATACTGGGGGCAGATACTGTGTGGCAGTGGCCACACCCTGAGGGGTGGATACACAGGTCCTCTGATCCTATGTCTTCTTTTACAAATTGATTGTAATATCCATGCTTGTCTCCTAGAAGTGAGGTGGGGATTAAATGAGGTTATGCAGGTAGAGCACTTGGCATGATGCCTTTGCAGGGGATAATTAATGTTAGTGATTATTATTTCTGATACTTCCTCCTGCACTTAGTGCCTCGCTCCGAAATAAAATCCCAAAGGTATTCAGTGGGTGGAAAGTTTGCAGAAGACTCGGAAAGAATGGCGATAGGACGGCAGCCAGCAGTGGGTCAGAGACAACCAAGACCCTCACTTGAACCAAAGTCTGCCTGCACAGGCTGCTTTCTGGGCTCCTCCCGGCTGCTCGGTCTTGCCAGGGCAAAGCTAACCCTCCAGCCAAGGATGTTGCATAAGCTACATCTTTTCCTTTGTTTACAGGAAATCTTGAAAACACCAAGTGGGCTTGGCCTAAGCTGCTTAATTCCTTAAGGCAGCAGAAATTGTCTGGGCAAGCAAGGCAGTTGCATGCAAAGCAGCCGCCCAGGCCTGGAGCCAGGGCCAGCAGGACAGACAGCCACTGGCAGGCTCCAGGTCCACCCACTTTTCCCTCCAAGACCCAGGTCTTGAGTGCCTGGGGGACACCTGTGTGTGCACTCTTGATAGGACTGAGCCCATTGCCTCAGTTTCCCTACGCTAATAGTAGCCCTCCACTCTGCCAGACCCTGACTCTGGGAGTCAGGGTTATTGTTCCAAATAATCTGGAAATGTTTTCTAGCTTTTCCAACACCTTGGACAGTATTCAGCCTCTTAGAAAAGCAGGAGTAGTAAACAGCTCAGCCTGGGTGGGGACAGAGGACAGAGGCAGGTGAGGAAAAGAAGCCACCTCCTCTCTGCTTTGATTCACATTTCTAAATGCACAGAAATGGCTTTTGTGCCCTCGGATGACGATGGTATGGAGCGGGTGCCAACCTCCCAAACAACTCTCTTGCCTCTCCTGGGAGTGCTGCCCAGACCCGCTCCCACGGTGCTGGTTCACAGAGCATCCTCACTTTGCCCTGGGCCAGACATGGTCTCATAAGACCTCATGTGACCTGTGAAATAAATGTGCTGGTAACTATTTGGCTTGAGAAAGACAACCACTTCTCAAAGCTCACGTTCCTGGTAGGAGTTTACAGGGTTGGGAATGGAGGAGAATCTGGGGTAATACCTCTGCCACCTCGAGAAGACCGAGGCGAGACCAGAGAAGACCCGGCCCCTGTGCGTGTCCGGGTTTGATGACTGAGCCTTCCCGAGCATCTGACACGGAGCCTTTTCAGGCCAACAGCTAGACAGGGAAAAAAAGTTGATTCTTTTTTTCTGTTTCTGTTCCTAAGCTTGTGCTCTGTGATGCAAGTTGGAGAGGCCACCGCATAGCACACGTGGTACCATTTCTCCTCCACCCAGTGTCCATGGCAGACATTGCAGATTGATCACTGCACACTTTTCTGCTGAATTGTCTGAGATTCACAGACTAGCAGTGTGAGACAATGTGGTCAAATGAGAAAAGTCAAAAGGCCGAGAAAAATCTAGCTGCTACTATTAAGATTTGAATGTCTTCTCCAAGCTCAAGTTGAAATTTAATTGTCATCGTTACAGTATTAAGATGTGGGACCTTTCCAGAGCGATGAAACCATGAAGGTACTGTTCTCATGAACAGAGTGATGCTGTTATCATGCCCGCCGGTCTGTTACCACAGGCGCGGGTCTGTTGTGAGAGTGTGGGCCCTTCCCTCATTCTCCTTTTCTCTCTCTCTCTCTCTCTCTCTCTCTCTCTCTCACTCTCTCTCTCTCTCTCTCTCTTTCTCAGTCTCTCTCTCATTCTCTCTCTCTCTTTCTTATTCTCTCTCTCTCTCTCTCTCTTTCTC
>NW_004955467.1:120736-199053 GCF_000276665.1 Chinchilla lanigera
CTTTCATTTTCTCTCTCTCTCTCTCTCTCTCTCTTTCTCAGTCTCTCTCTCATTCTCTCTCTCTCTTTCTTATTCTCTCTCTCTCTCTCTCTCTTTCTCAGTCTCTCTCTCATTCTCTCTCTCTCTTTCTTATTCTCTCTCTCTCTCTCTCTCTGCCACCGCAAGACCACACATCAAGAGCACTCTTGGCAGGTGCCAGTCTCTCCATCTTCCCCGCCCTTGGAACTGCTTATTATACATTACACAGTCTCAACAGAAATTTTTAAGCCAGGATTATAACTGGTTGTGAAGCAAAGGAGAAACCTGGCTGAGCCCCACCATCAAGATCCCGGAACACACAGAAGAAAGTGGGTGACCCTAGGCCGGGGTGAGTAAAAGGCCCGCTCTCCACTCCTTCCTGCTCTCTTAAAGGCAACAGGTTGAGGGCTGGTCCATCATTGCCGGCCCCAGGCAAAAGCCTCCAAGCTCCCTACCTTAGGATCCCACCATGGTAACTGGGGGTATAAGAACATCCCAAGGCCAGGATGTGTCATTTCAGGTATCCCAGCTGGTGTACCAGCTCCTGCTGCTCATAAACAAGGCTGCTTGCTACTTCTGGTAGCCCACTAATTCTGGCAGCCCCCCACCATCTCCTGGTCCCTGTCTTCTTCTGGTTAGCTGTCTTGGATGCCCCAACCGACTCTCTCCCTCTGTCCTTTGTGGGCTCCCAACACATCTGGTGATCTGTATGGGTTGGAATCCGGCTTAGCCTGGAAATGGGGATAATCATCCTTGACCCCACAAATGAGTGGGCTTGCCCACCCTACATACCAGGTCTGGAATGTCCCCCAACCCTGTGCTCTGTGAGCCTTGCTGCATACTGGGAGACCAGGCTGGAACAGCCAATCTGGGGCATTTGTGCCAGGGGCAGGTGGATATGAGGAGGGCTGCTGGGCTGTGCTGCACACCAACCTGTGACCTACCTGGCCTTGCCACTTGGTGCCCCCACCCCTGAAATGAGGCAGTGAGGCTTCTTTCAAGGAGATGTTAAAGCTCTATGGTACCTGGAGGGCTTCACTAAGAGCCAAGATCGGAGTGGCATCTCCCACAGGGGTGGCAGAGCCAAAGTGACTGCCTCTCTCACCACCATGCGGACCATTTCTCAGGTGAGCCCTGACCCACATTTATACATTTTCCCAAACTGAAGAACATCTGTCTTCCATGTAGATCACTGACCATCTCCTCACATAACTTACCCTGATGCTTACTATATTATCCTTTCCTCCCCAGTTTTTAGGTACCATTTTAATAGACTTTATATTTAGAGAAGTTTTAAATTTACAGAAATAGTACAAAAAACACAGAGAATTCACATTCACCTCCTGACCTCACCCCCACTGCCCCATCCTTCCCTTATTGTAACATTTTGTATGAAGGTGGTGAATTTGTTACAGCTGATTCACCAGTACTGACACAGCATTATTATGAACTAGAGCTTTGCTATGGCTTATATCTAGATGTCCCCCTAAAGCCTCCTGCACTCATAGGTGGGGTTTGGAGAGATGATTGGATTACGGGTGTGTGATATTCATTAATGGATTAAATGAGTTTATAGCTAAATATGATTTGGAAGGTGAAGCCTGGCTGGAGTGATCCTGACTGGATCACTGGGAGTGTGGTCTGGAGGGGTCTGTCTCCCTCTTCCTCCCTTAACCCCTCTTTTTGCTTCCTGCTTACCATGCCATGAGCCCTTTCTCCTCTACCATGTCTCACTGTCTTGGAATAAACAAACTATGAACTGTGAAATCCCTACGAACTTATGAGCCAAAATAAACCTTTGCTTCTTTAAATTGTGCATATCAGGTATTTTGTCCCAGCGATGACCAAGTCTTTAACACATGAGCCTTTGGGGGACACTTCAGACCCAAGCTACAGCACATATCCTATGGGCTTCAACAATCATAGTGATGTGTATTGTTATGGTTTGTGTCTGCATGTGCACCCAGAGCCTCATGCAGTCATGGGGTGGGCTTCTAGAGTTTACGAATGATCAGTGATCCAGTGCTGGGATTAGGGGTGTGAGTGCTACACTCGCCCTGGGGCGGGTCGTTTGCACACAATGTAAGGGAGGGAAAGAGGCTACTTGCCACTCTCCTCCATTTTGCTCTTGTTGCTTTTGCTCTTTCTCTCCCCCTGCCCTGCTATGAATGGCTGCCCTCTGACATGTGCCACCTTGCCTTGGAGTCAGCCGAGTATGGACTGAAACCTCCACAAATTGTGAGCTAAATAAACCTTTCCTTCCATAATTTTGGGCATCAGGTATTTTGTCTCAGCAACGAGAAGAAAGCAGCTGAGACATATATCCATGTTAGAGTAGCCTACAGAGTAGCTTTACTACCCTAAAAATACTCTACATTTCACCTATTTACTTCCCTCCCCACTGACACCTGACAAACCCTGAGCTTTTTACCATCTCCACACTTTTCCAGATGTCCTAATCATACAGTAGGCTGATTCCTTAGTAATCTGAATGTAAATCTCCTCCATGTCTTTTTTTTTTTTTTTTTTCCAGTACCAGGAATCGAACTCATGACCTCACGCTTGTCAGGCAGGTGCTACGCCTCTGAGCTAAATCCTCAGCCCCTTCCTCCATGTCTTTTTGTTGGTTGATCGCTTATTTCTTTTCATCACCAAGTAGCATTCATTTCTAGTTCCCACCAGCCTCTCTCCAGACAGAAGCACCGTGCCGTCTTCTGAGCTCAGAGCCCTCGTGCTTGGCAGGTATGGAACAGAGGTTCCGCTGTCACTGCTGAGGGCTGCACCAGCTCACCCCTAGGCCTCAGAGTGCCCGACATCAGGTCAGGGCCTGAGCCCCTGGCATTTCTGGTGATCCAGGGCCTGGGCTTAAAGGAGCTAGTGAGGCCTCTGACGGCTACTTTAGAACACCGGGTGTTGGGGGCACGTGCTGCACAGTAAGGTAATCACTGCAGGACGTGCTGGTAACACCACTGCCTCAGGTTGCTCAGCGCCCCACCCTTGGGGGGAACCACCTATGCCTCTCAGGGACTGCCTGACTCCCTTCTTTCCCATCCTTTCTGTACCCATTCCTGTCGTGGCTGGCTCTTGCCTCAGTCTTCCAGGGATTTCTCTCTGGGACTGAAGGTGTTTGGAGCAGTCATCTCAGGGGCTATCCCTGAGTATCTCTGAGAGTCCAGATTGCCTTTTTCCCCTTCACAAGGCTGGTGACTCCACTTTCTTCTAGGCCAGTGATTTCCCTCCTCTGCCCCTCTCACCCTCCCTTTCTTGTCCCTTCATCTTCTGGCTTTATCCCAAGTTACTTTTACCATTTCCATCGATGAGTCATGACTGATACAGAAACTGGCACCAGAGAGGAAGTCACAGGGTGTGCGTCCCCAGGGTAATGAGGGACTTGGAAATGCATTATCAGCCAGGCAAGGGGAGATCGCAGGCAGCACTGTCCATGGGGTCCATAGCCCTGTCCAGAGGTGATCTGCAGGACTGTCAGGGGGCACTGTTGCTCCTAGAGCACTAGACAAGTTACAGACAGGGCAGAGGATGAAATCTCAAAGTCCTTGCCCAGTCACATGTTGGTGCTCAGGCTCAACCTTCAGAGCTGCTCAAAGACTCCACTTCTGCTCCTACCAACTGGATCCCTGAAAAGCACCCAGAGGCTGAACCTGTGGAGTTCTGACGGCAGGTGCCAGCTGAACTGGCCATCACCCCAACAAATGTAGCGGGTTCGCTGGAAGAGAGGAACTGTATCACTTGAAAGTTATTTTCTGTTTGGGAGACTGGAGGGCCCTTAACACTCCACTCGGGAGAAGCGGCCCCCACTGTGCCGCTTTTGCCTGAGGCAGCACCCTGTGCATTGCAGTAGAAAGTCAATAATCCACCTCCTACCTAAGCGGGGTGGGGCCTACCTGAGTGTGGGTTTTGAAATTCCAAAGCTTTGTGAGAGAGCAGAGTCCCACCCCGAGGAGAATGCAGGCCTGCAGCAGCTTCCCCCAAAGCCATCCTGGAGAACACTGTGGGAAAGGACTTTGAAGACTCCCCGCCAGCTTCTCGGCCTCGGGAAGACGAGCTGAGGCCTGGCCTCACTGCTGAGTACCCCATGGGTCAGCACCTTGATTAGTTTTGATTCATTGTTCCTTCCCAGTCTGTTCCTCTCTCCCTGTAACTCTGAGGGTGGGACCTGCTGGCCGCACTTGAAGCAGATCATGTACAATGCCAGGGAAACAGACCTTCCCTCTTGGAAAAGCCTGGATCATGGGGAAGGGAATGGAGACATTTCCCTGGCCTCTAGAGAGAAACAAATGGGGCCCAGTCTTGGCTCCCCCACGTCCTTACCCCAGTGCTCACACATGGAGTGCAGCATATGTCAGAGACAGAGGGGACACAGGTGGGACCTCTGTGCAGGGCTCCTGGCAGACGTGGAGCAGGAAAAGGTAAGGCTGTGGTTCTCCTTGTGGACTCTGGCTTGACACGGGGCCTGGGCACCTAGGCTGGGTCTTAGCTGTCACTCTCCAGTAGGACAACATGACAAACACATTAGCTTCTCTGGAACATGTGCTGAACAAAGCCTCCCACGTCAGGTGCTCTGAAGAACATGTAGACAATGGTGAGCAGAGCTTGATGGGCCTGGCCTGAGCTGGTGGGAGAAATACCAGCTACTGTAACCTACCAGTAGGCTGCAGTGGGCGGGCGCTTCGCTGGTATTTTGTGGGGCAGTTGCTGGGTCCCACATGCACCAACGGGTGTCCAAGTGACAAGGGACAGCAGGGACAGCCTCACCTGGGGTCGGGGGGGGGGGCTTTTGCAGAGCTTCAGCAGCCCCAACAAGAAGCACTGGCGAGGGTGATCCTACAGGGGGACCTGCTGCTTGCCCTGCTGGTCCTCTTCCTCAGCACCCCAACAAATGCAGAGGGTTCGTTGGAAAAGAAAAATCCTGCTAGGAATCCTGCTAGGAATCCTGTTATCTTCAGGCAGGGCTCAGCCATGTCCACGTACAGTCCACGTACTTGAGCTTACCCAAGACCCAGAGGTCCCAAGAAACCCAGACCAGAGAAGAAAACCCTAAAGAAGTGCGTCTCATCAATTTGGCTGTGGCGTCTCTGCCCTGAGATCACAAGCACAGGAGCATGTGTAGACAGTTCTGAGATTTGCTGCAGAGTTCTCCCGCACAGCGTGCTGCTCCAGCTCTGGCCAGCAGGGGGCAGACAGACAGCTCTCCACCTAGGAGGCAAGGTGAGAAATGACTGGTTTTGCATTTTTTTTCATTTTATTTTATTGGTACACGCTTAAAATACATAAAGTATGGGGATGTCGCTCAGTGGTAGAACGCTTGTCTGGTGTGCGTAAGACCTTGGATTCCATCCCCAATACCAAAAAAATAAGAATTAAAAAATAAATGAATAATTTTTAAAATTTGCATTTAATTTGCTTTTGTGTCCGGGCACAGAGTCCCCGCTTCACAGATGCTTCTAAAGAAGTAAAATGTGGACTACCCCATTCTTAAAAAAAAAAAAAAAATAGAAGAACGATGATTGAACCAATTTCTGATTAATTACAGAGTTTCGTATTAAATTTTAAAATACCATCTCAGGGAAGCCTGTTGATTTTATATTATGCACACTTTATTTGATTATTTCTTGCTAAGATACGATTTTTTAAAACAAGCTGCACGTTACTGTAAATTTAAGCTCCCTAGTCAAGGGACCAGCATGGCTGGATCCTCAGGCATCCGGCGATCTGGACCCCGTTTTCTCTGCTGGCGCTGAGGACTGCGGGCTTGGGAGCTCTCCTCAGGCAGGAGAGCGCAATCCGACTAGCCAAGCTTCTTCTGTCATGAGTTAACCCAGGATTAGGGCTGATTTTTATCCCTCCGGAACTTCCGGTTTACTAAGCACAGAGGGTGAAATTGCACTCCTCTAAATCCTGACTTTTTGCTGTCCCTCCCCATCTGCTGGGGAGGGACATTCGTTTAAAGTGACTCCCTGCCTGGCCCTGAGACTTCGGACTGCAGAACAGGAGTTGTGATTCCAGTCTGTCTGTGCAAAAGGAATTTTTAAAAAATGGCATAGGGCAGGAGGTGTGGTTCATCGTGTCCTTAGCATACACAAGGCCTTAGGTTCCATCCCTAGCACTAAAACAATAATAAGTAAAATTTTACAAGTGGCATAATACCTTTTCTGATTTCAAAAAATGTTTATTAGAGAAAATATGGAAAACATAGAGCAGAAAAATCATAAAATGCCCTTAATTCTACCGTCCAGAGAGAATATATGTTGCTATATGTTTTCCAGAATTATATTAAAACATGCATACATTGAAGTGGAGTTAATGGGTATTCACTGTATGTAACCTACTTTTCCTTTTTAAATTATGTAACTAGTCTCTTGGTAAGATTAAATAGCCTTCCACAAGTCAATTCCAAAGGTTACCTAGTATCCCTTTGTTGTATCATAATTTATTAACAAATACTGTACCTATAATTTCCACTATTATAAACCAGATACATAATAAACATTCTTTTATAAAAATCTTTGTGATCATCTATAATAATTTCTTTAATATACTTGGTCAATGGTTTTTGAGACCTGATTCCAAACTACCAATTTCTACCCCCACTAGTAAAAAAATTTATTAGCGTACAGTATTACTACTAATGCCTTCCTCTAGTTAGAAATAGTTTTAACATGCATTTCTCTTATTGCTAAAGAAGTTGAACACTTTTTATGTATTTATTGACCATTTGTTTTTCTGTGAAAAGTCATATCTGCTGATTTTAGCATGCTATTCTTTTACTAATTATCATAATTCTTATTCAATAAAATCTTAATCCTTTGCAGTATATAGAAGACATTTTCCAATTTATTCCCTTTTAATTTTTTCATATTTTTTACTTAAAGAATTTTTAATATTAATGAAATCTCATTCCTTATAATATGTCTTTAATAAACTTAAAAAAAACTTACTACACCACAAGATAATGTAAATACCTAAAGTTTCTTTGAATCCTTTTAGGGTTTCTATTTTCACATTTGAGACTTTAATCTATCTAATTTAAAATTTTGCTAACACCAATTCTAAATGTTCTTTCCTTTCACCCTGGTGGATTACATGCTAAGCTAATAAGCACTACATCCATTCAAATCAGTCTCTGGGACTTATGGCCTGATCCAGTGGTCTGTGTGGCTATTACTGAACCCAGTGGTGCACTATCTGCTTAGTGACTTCTGCTTAGTGACACTTGTTAGGACCTGGTGGCTCTGTATAATAGGTGGCCTTTCATCACCTGATAAAGTCACTACAAGCTGGGACACTTTTACTCCCTGGCCCTAGGGGGCAGAGTTCTTGGGGAGGCACCCAGCCAAGGAAGGGACAGGGTGGAATGGCTTTCCCCACAGCGAGCCCAGGCCTGGCCAGCTGTAGTCCAGCCACCTCCACCTGGGTAAAAGACCAGTGCCGTGACCTCTTCGGGACCCAGCCAGCTGCAGAATTCTACTGCGTCGTGGAAAATGTTGGACAGGGCTGCTCATCCTCCTGAGTCATCCCTGTAACCACGGTGGGCTCTTCAAGCCAAGGTGACGGCATCTTGTCAAACATGACCCTGAGGGCTGGGTCACTGCAGTGTCCCCTTTGCCAAACAAAGCAAGATCCTTCCATAAAATATTGCTGCAAAGTTTAACTTCCAGTCATAATAATGATTGTAATACATACACCGTACTTGTTTAACTTGAAATACTTAAATGTGCCACACTCTGTTTTGTAAGCCCCTTGTGACATTAGACGTACACAGTATATATGTAAAATGGTAGGTGTGTAAATCACTGCTACCCTCATCACCTGTGAGGAAGCCAAAGCTCAGAGAGGTTAAGTAACTTACCTGAGACCACACATCTGGTAATAGGCAGAGTCAGGATCTTGACTCAGCTCTGTACCCTTAGTCACTGTACTATACTAAAAGCAAGAGCTAAGGGAAGCATTGGGACAAGAAGGTACAGGCCCTGGGCCAGGCTGCTATTGATGTCACACACACTGACACACGTATTCCACTTTACCCTCCCCAGAGAAGGACCTGCCACTTCTATGAGGTTTTGAACCTACTCAGCAGAGGCTGCCTATGACCAGCACTTCTCAGGTTCCTACCCCTTGGTGTCAGTGTACTCCCTCCAAATCCTGGCCTCTGGAAGCCAGAGAACAGTCCTGAGTATCTATAGCCTGTGGATTTGGACTCTGGGGGATGCTTCTAAGAAACACCCTTAGCTGATGGCGGTCAAAGTTGGCAGTTGGAGGCCTGCCAGGCACCCTGCCTGTGCACAGATGTGCCAGAGCCTGCTTTCTCCCAGAGGATAAGCTCACCTCCCCAGTGACCAAGTGGTGGCCTGAGAATCTCCTGCAGACAAGGCCAGCACACACCCAGGTAGTGACATGGGCCTTAGCCCTTCCCCATCACTGGGGTCTCAGATATAACTTTGATGAAGTAACTGCTACAAGTCCCAGGACCTATGTTCTAGAAAGGATTATCTGGTAATATTTGGCAGTTAGGGGCTTGTTTGTTTGCTTTGCTTTACTTTTTATACAGTCAGGTTTGGTTTGTTTCGTTTTTCATTTTGTTTTTTACAATCTACTGGCAAAATATTTGCAAAACCAGGTATAGGTCCCAGGCAAGAGGAGGTGGCCATCTCCCAGCACAATGTCCTATTCCAATGAGAGAGGACACTAAGGGCTTTCCCAGCTGCCTTCTATGAACCAGTTCCTGAAAGGAGCATTTCTAACCTGCCACTTGTTGGTTTTGGGGTAGGACCAGGAGGAAGCTGTGTTTCCAGCCTCTTTGAGACCCTGTGAAGCCCGGGCCTGTCCACACACCCTGGGTTCCACCCTGCAAGGCCAGTTTCACTTATTTCAGGTTTACTGACCCAACTTCCCAGTGCTGATGTGGGTAACTGTGTCACTGGCCTGGGCTCCCTGTTGACTCTGGGGTCAGGAGAGCTGGGGGTGGGTATACTGGTGGGGCCTGGTCAGGGGGAACTGCTCACCAAGCTTCCCATCCTGCCTGGGAAGGTCAGTCACCATCCATGCCAGCCTATGCCACCCACAAGTGGGGGTCATGGGGAAATGGAAAGGTCCTTCAGGTTCTGAGAAGGTACCCTGGCACCTAGGAGGTGAATCCCTTCCTGTTCCTGCCTGGCCTCCCACCACGGCACAGTAAATGGCAGCGGGGGTGGGGGTATTGCTCAGCCCCAGGACACTGCAGGAATGACTGCCTGAATGAAGAAGCAGTGGCCAGAGGGACCCTGGGGAGACTGACTCAGGAATCGGGGGTGCTCCCTCCTGCCCTGCTGGCTCAGGAGGCCGCCCATCCTTCACAGCGAGGGCCCATGCAGGGCCAGGGGCAGAGTAAATAACCCCAGCTCTGTTTCCCTTCTTCCCGGGAGCTTTGCTACGCCAATATCCACTCCCAACACCTGCAGACCATTGTCTTCTTTCTTGACTGTGCTGAGAGAGCTGTACCTGGAGATGTGGGCAGGTGTGCAGGGCTTCCCACACTCTAGGATGCTGCGTGAGACCCATGGCAAAAGGACAGGCAGACGGCTCAGGGAGCCCTGCTGGTGAAGGTAGAGGCCATGTCTCCAGCTGGTCTGTGTATCCCTTCCGGGCCCCTTCCTTCCCCTTTGTTCCCCCAGGGTTCCCCATCCTGTGCACCACAGTGCAGAGCCCTGCTGAGGATACAGTGCTACGGGATCCCTCTCCAGGCCCAGGAGCCCAAGAATGTGAAAAGAGTAATACACAAGTGAACCAGGCGTGGCGGTGCACACCTATAATCTCAGCACTTGATGCTAAAGCAGGAAGATCACAGTGAGCTTGAGACCAGCGTGGGTTGCATAGCGAGTTCAAAGCCTTCCTGAACTACATAAGGCGACCCTGTCTCAAAACAACAAAAAGTAATATACAAGTGAATGCATGGTGTCAACAGGGGGCAGAACACCCTGCATTCCTGACTCCTGAAAACCTCACAACAACTTACTATCTCCATTTTATATTGAACAGATTGAGGCAGGCAGAGGTTAGGTAATTTGCCTCAAACACCAGATCTGTACTTGAACCTAGGCCTCTCCGCCTCTCTACAGCTAACCTTGTGGGACAAGGGCTCCACCTACTGGGCATTTACAGAACTGCTCTGTAGCCTCCAGGGCCTCCAGGCAGTGCTGGGAGGAGTGGGGTCCTCCGGGGCTGGGGCTCTCTCACAACTCTGTGCAACCAGCCCTCTTGGCGTTGTTAATCCTTCCAGTGTCCTTGATTTCATGCCGTCCTCCAGCAGCCCTTCAAGGGGAGGCCGGGCAAACATAAAGACCCAGTGTCAGATGAGGAAACAGAGCCTAGAAGAGTTGCCCAAGACTCCAAGATGTAAGGGTGGAGTGAAGAACAAGCCCCGGCCCTCAAGCGGGCGGGAAACCCTGTGGTGCTGGCTGGGTGAGCCTGGGACCTCCTCCTCGCCTGCTCCAACACCAGCAGTAAGCCAGCCTGCAGCCGTTGTGCAAGACACCGCGACATACCCGGGCTGCAAGCCCTGGATGGAAAACCGCAACCGCCAGGGGCCTCCCAACGCTAGCATAGCAGGCCGGCAGGACGGCCGTCAGTCTGGGCCTCTGCCCCTCGGTCGGTGCAGTGAGCATCTACACGAGTGGGGCGCCTTCTGTTCCCTGGCCATCCCCAGCACGCTCACAGTACACATGAAGACGGGGCCTGCAGGGCCCGGAGCTTCTCCACAGGAACACGGGGGAGAACAGGGTGAGCAGCTCAGCCCCTCCCCAGGACGGATTTACCAGCCCAGCCACAGGTAACGGAACTAGCAGACCAACTCCGTGCCCAGCTATGGCTGAACCTGTCACTACTGCCCTGCTCCCACCAGTCTGTGAGTGCCCAGCAGGCAGTCCTGGGCCTTCCTGCCTGGATGCCAGCATGGGCGCAGCACTGAGTAGACACCTGTGGGAGGTGGCCAAGTCCCTAGACAGGTGAGAGACAAAATAAACCCATTTGTGAGCTTGCACAGTGCTCTAGGCTTGTCAGGTATAGGGCCATCCCCTGGAGCCTGGGATATGAGGACTGAGCCCAAAGTCAGAAGGCCCCACACAATCTATTCCAATGTACAGATGAGCAGGTCAAGCCCCAAGAACAGGAGAAACTGTCTGAAGCACATGGAAAATCCATGGCAGGGCTCACACCCAGTTCAGGAAAGCCCAGGAAAAGCTACAGCTGCCCTTGCTCTTTCCCTCCCTGGCTGTGCGCAGGAACTGAGGCATTCATCCTGAAAGACAGACCTCGAGCATGGTATGTGGGGAGTTCCAGAACCAGGCAGAACTTTCCTGGCAAGGTGACTGAAGGTTGGGCTGGGGATGTAGCTCAACGGCGCAGCACCTGCCTGGCAAGCACAAGGCCCTGAGTTCGATTCCCGGTACCAAAAAAGAAAATAGTAAAAAAAAAAAAAAAAAAGATGACTGAAGGTTAAACAGAAACGTTACCTTTTTATCACTGTAGCAAATCTGTCCTCCAAAGTCATGTGGTCTTTGTCCCCAAACACAGCAGCACTGTCGGCCAGAGTCTAGGACACCTCCCTGGTACCAGGGCCCTTGGCGGGTGGGACGTGGCTCACACTGCCTCTGCCCAAGGCCTGCTCAGCCTGGTGGATCTGTCCACCCAGACTGTCTCCTACAAGGTGGCCACATGACCTACATTACGAGCTCCATCTGGGGAGCCCTTCCCCACCTCCACCCAGCCATCCAGTGGGCTGCCTGGAGGTGTCACTGGAGGGAATAAGTTGTTACCCTGAAAACCATCTCTGTCCCTCGAAGGGCCCTTCTCCACTTCCAGTGCCCGCCCAGCCCAGGCCCTGTGTGACCCATAAGGAATCATAGCAGTCAGTTCACCAAGGGGGGAGACTTCATTTGCAGATGTTCAAATTTTTAAAAATTAATTAGCATTCCTTACAAATTAAGAGATTTCACATCACAAACTGAATTTGTGGCTTTTCTTGAAAAAATGGGAATCCCATTTCATGGTAGGTCCACTCACATTCCTGTGCACCACAGTCAGCCAGGGTTGGATATGATGCCCAGAGAACACAGGCCATCGTCTTAGTTACGCGTGGCCCACATCATTCACAGGCATCTGGCAGCCTCCTAGAGGCAGGAGGGTGTCATCCACGACCTTGGCTTTAAACACTAGATTCAGAAAGTTCTGTACTTACAAAATCAATTTACAGGCCCTTGAGGAACAAGTTGGCTCAGTGGCAGACCACATGGCTAGCGTGCGCAAGGCCCTGGGTTCTACCTCCAGCACCAAAACAATAATTTGTAAGGCAACTCTAATTTGTATAAATGGTTTCCACTGAATTTTTTTATTTCCTAGAGGGAGCTTTTCTGATATACTTTAGACCATACTGATCTCACTGAGAGCCATGCACTCATTTGATTTAGGCAACACACTGATTTCAGTTGCAGGGTCAGCCTGCCTGTGACGGAGCAGGAAGCAGTGGGACTGGCTCTCCTGGAATATCCTCAACCCTTCCCTTACCATAGATGTCACTGCCTTGTGGTCAGCAACCACATCTGTCTACCTTCCCATGCTCTTAGGGCTGGGGGCAGGCCTGCTTCTCCCTGGCTGGGATCTGCTCCCCTACAAGGGCCGAAGGGCAGCCCGCTGAGAGCAGCCTCCTACCTGGAATTGCAAGGTCCCGTGGGGCTCAGCCTCACTGTGTCACACTGTGTCTTTGTGGGGAAGGAGCTGCAGATGCTCTGCAAACAAAGCCCTCGCTGTCAGGGGCATGCGCGGGTGGGCCTTGGAACACTAGCGTGAGAGAGTCCAGGACCTAGGCAGGGACCTAGGCAGGGAAGCCCCAGCACTGGGAGGCAGGGCTGGCCCTGGAGCTGGCAGCCTTATCTTCCAAACCCACTGCCCCTTCCTGCACAGCAAGGGCTCACTTCTGACCTGTCCCCTCCACAGTCCTCCCTACTGCTGGGACTCATGGGCTTTCCTGGAGACAGACTTCCACCACTCATGAATTTTGGGAGGCACTTCCTCCCCTAGCACTCTCCCTCCAGATTTCCAGGTCCTTCTACAAGCCTGTCCCATTCCTCAGAATGAGCTACTGTGTCCTGCTGCATCACAGCTCTGCTTTCTGACACCAGCAGGTTCTGATCGGCTCCTCCATGGAGAGAAGTGGTTCTCAGGCTTTACCCTGTGCCAGAATCCCCAGGGGGGCTGTTCACAGATTGCTGGGCCTGGAGACAGGTGTCTGAGAATCTGCATTTCTAAGCAGGTTACCAGGCAGTGCTGCTGCTGTTGGTGCAGGGAGCCCACTGAGAACCATCCGAGCATTTTATATGGCACCCTTCCCACAAAAGGATGTCCAGACCAAATGAACGATGCCTGTCATGGATTGGGGCTTATTTTGCAAGGTGAACAATATAATACAGGACACATACTTTATGAGATTGTTTATAATAGTCACCCAAAGAATCATATACAAGAGAGTACAGGAAATCTGTCCACACACTAAAGACCAGGAATCCAGCTGAGAGGGTGGGTCCCAAGAAAATGTCCTGCATGGGTCCAACTGAAGACCTAGAGCTCATCACAAAGCCTCCCATGAGTCCAACTGCAGGCCTAGAGCCCACAACAATAACTCACGTAGGCCTGTTTCACGGATCTGCTCTGAAGGCCCAAAGGTCAGTGGTGCAATCTAGGAAGTCTGTGCCAACAGGATTGAGGATCTGTGCTAGCAGGCTGAGGGATCTGCACTGGAGCCAGGAAGTGACATGCAAACTAAGAACCAGAGCTCCCCTGAAAAGTACCACTGCCATCCTCAGCAACAGTGAGGTCCCAAGCTCCTCTAATGATCAAGATGGCCGAGTTCTCATCAGGAAAGCCAGCTCAGTAAGCTTCTCCAGGAGACTGGCAGTGCACCATCTTCCCCTCTGGAGCCAGGAAGCGATTCTCAAAGTGAGGACCAGAGCTTCCCCAAAGTTAACCAAAGCTGTTCTCAGTGCCAACAAGGTCTTGAGCTCCTCGGAGGATGAAAACAGCCAAGTTCATCAGGAAAGCCAGCATGACAAGCTCCTCTGAAAGAACCAACAGCTCCTTACAGCTTCTACCAGCTCCCAACAGCCTCTCTCAACTCCCAACAACCTTGCTTCTTCTCCAGTTCCGCCTCTCACGCTGCTGGCAACAGTCCTTAGGTGGGCCTCCCACATCCAGCACCACACTTACTCAGTTCAGCTGGGGGTTATAAGTTGACCACCAGTTGTCAGTCCACTACAATGCACATACAGGGAATTCTGGCCCTGTGTCCAAGATGCTGGTGCAGGGAGGCAGGGTGATTTGCACTAATTAGGTATACACCCCCCCTACTGATCTAAAGTGGGATCTGTCAATGGTGTTCCTTTTGTCTCTTCCAGTCAGTATTTCCCTGGTGATTTAACTTATTAATTCAACCTGTTTACTTATTGTATATCTCCTAAAGTTTTGTTTTTTAAAAAAAAAAAAAGCTTTTTTGCATTGAGTTAGTTATAATTGGTGTCCTTCTAGAAATTTATTCACTTAAATTAAATTGGCATAAAGTTGTTCATAATATTCCCTTGTAATTCTTTTCCTTATGATCAGCAGTGATAGGACCTCTTTCATTCCTGATTTTGGTAATTTTTGTCTTACTGATTTTCTTTCTGGTAGGTATTTGTTTTGGTTACTTTTCTCTCGTTGCTGAGACAAAATACCCAAAGCCCAAAATTAAGGAAGGGAAGGTTTATTTGGCTCACAGTTTGTGGAGGTTTCAGTCCATACTCAGCTGGCTCCAAGGCAGAGTGGCACATGGTACAGGGCAACCATTCATGGCAGTGGAAGTTAGCAAAAGCAGCAAGCACAAAAGGGAGGAGTGTCAGCAAGCAGTCTCTTTCTCTCCCTTATACATGCAAACTACCCTCCCCAGGGCAGGTGTAGCACTCACACCCATGAATCAATCATAAGCTCTAGAAGCCTGTTCCATGACTGCATGTGTCTTTGGGGGGACACCCAGACACAAATCATAACAGTATTTTATATAATTCTATTGGTCAGAGAAAACTTTATGTATGATTTCAATCTTTTACAATTTAAGGACACTTGTTTTGTGGCCTAGCAAAGATCAATCCCAAGGAATGTTCTGTGTGACCTTTACCTGAGGATTGTCATTGTGTTGGTTGTTTGGTACTTGCCTGGACTAATTTTGTAACTCCTGCCTCCTCTACAATGCACAGTTGCTGATCTCTCTGTTCAGTGGCTTTTTTTTCTTGTCTGCAGAGCTTAGCATTCAGCCAACTACTGGTCAGAAATTGTATTCAAACACCTCCGACACCTAACAAGGGTTCCATTCTCTGTGCACAGATCCAGGTGTGGGCTGGATACATGTTCAAAGTTGAAGCTGCTGGGTCTGCCCCACTTTTTACTTTCTTCTGGGTCCTCCTATCTCTTCTGCCCACATGCATGGCTCCACTGTCCAGAGACACAAGGGAAGTTTGGACTTGCTCTGGTCCCTGCTGCACTTCTGCCCAGCCTCTGGTAGGCCTGGGCCATGTAGAGACTCTGCCCCACCAACCGTAGCTATTGGGGAACAGGAACTCCCTGCTAACTTACTGTCTAGTTCACTGGTCCATGGATTCTCTCCAAAGAACCTGTGACCTCAGTCTGGCAGGGTCACCTGCCCTTCCTGTGTGCTTGTCACTTTAATTCACAATGCTGCCATTTTAGGCCAAACAGTTCTTCATCTTCAGAGGGCTTCCTTATATACTGTCAGGTGTTTAGCAGAATCCCTGGTTTCTACCCACTGGATGCAGTGGCACCCCTCCTGTTGTGATAACCAGAAGAATGACTCCAGATGTTGCCAAGTGTCTTCCAGGGAGAAAGAAAATCACACCTGGGTAAGAAAGAGTGGTTCAGAGTTCATCAGTTACAACTGGGAAGAATCTTGTTTTAACCAAAAGAATATCGTCTATGCCACGATGGAGAACTAGCAGATATATGCACACTATTTCAAAGTTCCAAAGCCACACATCCCCACTCAGTGCGTTACCCACTTGCTCAAATATGTAAAAGCAAATCACAAGCTACTCCCCGGCCTTCATATAAGCAAAATTAAAATAACCAAATAATCTGTTAGAAATAGTGCTGACTGAACATGAACTGTATCTATAATTCCTTAGTTCATTAGCTCTGGGGCCAAGTTGGGAGAAAAAGAATTAACCACACAGAGCAGCGCTGGGGCTTTCTGCAGTGCGCTGTAAGACGCACTGTACTCAGATGGCCACAGGCAAGGGCTGCCCGTCTCATGTGCGAGGACACCTCCGCTTGCCACATGTAGGAGATAGAACGGCCCCCAAAGACACCCACCTCCTCCTCCTCAGAACCTGTGTGACTTGGCAAAGGGAACTCCGCAGACTGACAAGCACTCTGAGATGGGGAGGTTTCCTCAATAGCCCAGATGGGCCGGATGTAATCACAGGGCCTGATAAGAGGAAGTAGGAAGGTCAGAATTAGAGATATGAAGGAACAGACCGGAGTGACGGGGGCCACGAGCTGTGGAATGGAGGCAGCTTCTGGAAGCCAGAAAAGACAGAAAATGAGATTTTTCCCCAAGGACCCCTAGAGGGAGGTAGCTCTGGATTTTAGCAGTTGAGACCCCTCTGGTATACCGTCAAGTAGTAAGTTTCTATTGTTTAGCATTTGAAGCCATTGCTACAGCACTGCTTGGTTACCAGCTCCGCCTTTTACTGTCTAGCAGGGCAACAGTGGTGCTTGTGAAGCCCAAGCACTCAGGAGCTGTGTTCTGTGTAATACATTTAACAGAACTAGATGAAGCCACGTGATGTAAGCTGCTTAAGCTCTCGGTCTCCTCACCACTCCCCTTCCGCTGTGTGTGGCAGAGCTGAGGGGCACTGACAGACAGCCCATTCCACCGTGAGGACACCATCGGCCTGGCCTCTCTCTGGGCACCGTGCCGACCCTTGTTGTCAGAATGAGCACAGTGGGTTCTGTGGTAGGAGGAAGCCAGGAGAGCCCTTGGGTGATCTCGGACACTTTTTTCCGACAGGCCTCTAGTAGATACACGGCCTGTGGCCTCCTGGCAGCTGCCGCCTTTGTTGTCAGTACCCCAGGACTGGAAGCTGGGTGCAGGGGAAGTGACTCAGCAGGCCCTGCCTTGGGACACACACTGCACTGTGTCCACACAGGCAGTTAATGCTTAGCCAGAAATGCCCAGAATGCACCGGGACTTGGCAGGAGTGAGCTCAGGTGTAGCTGAGGTGGGGGAGAGGCATTGAGCAGCCAACCGAGCCTCAGCATCCGTTCCAGACATTGTACTTGGCCAGTACAAGAACCCTGCACAGTGTAGAGACACACACACCAAATGTCTTTTCTGAGACAGCCCACTGACAAAAGCAAAGGGCTTTTGATATGGCTTCCAGTGTTGGTCCAGGGTTGACCAGTGGGCTGGGAGAGGCACTAGGTTTCCCCTGCATCAGGAATACATGTACCTCTGTGGCTGTACTGTGTCCATGACCACATGCTGGCCTCATCTTCGCTGCAGACTCCCCACTCGCCCCAGGGCTGAGCGCCAGCGCATGTATGAACAGGTCACAGTTCCTACAGGCTACAGCTCCATAACCTCCTCCCACCCTGGCACTATCAGTGCACTATGCCCTAATCACTGAGGTAGTACCCCAGTTTCCTAAAACCCTGAGATCTTAAACTGTCTTAAGGGGAAGATGGTAACATGATCAACTAAGCGTTAAATGTGCACTTTCGAAGTCATACATAAAGGTCATACTCAGCACGTGTCATCACCAAGGACGGAAACATTCATCTGAGCTTTATCTGTACATCAGATTCACCGTGTAAGATGCTTTATACATACTTCCTCCTCTGGTCTTACCTTAAAGTAAATAAAAGCAAGTATTTTCCTCTCATACAAGCTTTCTCTCTTAAGGCGCTGGGGTTAAGAACCAGTCACAAGATGTAACTAGGCAGCCTGGTAGTTAACCTAAGCCTCCAAATTCCAAGGCCAAAACTCTTCCCCCTGCCCCATGGACTAATGAGTTTGCTTCTACTTGCTGCTTCTGTCTACTGGAAGACCCCCTGGCATTACCTTGACAAGGCATTTCAAGCTGAGTGCCATGTGGACCTCACCTTTCCCGGACTCCAGAGACAGCTTTTTGCTGGCAGCTCCTACAAGCAGTCATTGAAACAGCCAGAGGGCAGCCCTGGGGTAGCCTCAACCACAGGGATGGTGGGGCTTGTAATCCCAAGTTCTGACCCCCAGATGCTAGGCAAAAAATCTCAAAAACAGAAAGTGAGTGGCTGGTTACCCACCACGCATTTGTTTGGTACAAGTTGTGGTACATATTACATTCATCAAGGGGGGTTTGCACATATACATGACATTTCTCAATTCCTTTTTTTAACCCTCTCCCGCTCCTCGACCTCTCGGATAGATAATTTTTTAAAATACGTTTGTAGTACATGATCGCATTCCTCCCCCTTGCAGGACTTGGTGCGAGAACATAGCATTTCACAATCCCCCGTTTATTATTAATCTTTCTCTTCCTCCCCACTTCCTCTTTCTGTTCCATCCCCATATGCCAAAGATCCATCCTGCTATGTCCTACTGTCTATTCTTCATTTTGCACTTTAGCTATATACTGGTGTTCTCATGTAAGAGAAACTATGCAGCCTTTAAACTTGTGTGTCTGATTTCACTTAAACATTATGGTCTCAAAATACATGTTTTCTTACAAATGCCTCAAGTTTGTCCTTGATGGCAGAGTAGCGCTCCATGCATAATTTTCTTCATCATCTTTTGATGGAAATTTAGGCTGTTTCCAAGATTTAGCTATTATGAATTGTGCTGCTATAAACATGAGTATGCACGTGTCATTATACTACGATGTCTCTTCAGGAAGGTATTAGTAAGGGAACAGCTGGGTCAAATGGAATTTCTATTTTGTTTTTTGAAGACTCTCGGCACTGATTTCCATAGTGGTCATACCAGTTTACATTCCTACCTACAATGAAGGGCTCCTCCCCCACGAACCCACTGCTGCACCAGCATTTGTCATTTGACTTCTTGACTATAACCCTTCTTGAAGATGGAATCTCAGTATGATTCTAATTTGCATTTCTCAAATGGGCAGCAGTGCTGAACATGTCTTCGTCACTTGTATTTTCATCTAAGAAGTGTCTATTCATTTTTTGACTGGGTCTCTACATTTGAGGTCTAATTTTATTGTTTTTCACATTTCGTAGATAGTAGTCCTTAGTCTGACGAGCAACTGACAAAAACTTGTCCCATTCTGTGGCTGTCTCTTCACTCTGTTGCCCACCACACATTTCCGCACATGCGTGTGCACACGCACATCTGTTCCTGGATCCTTTCAGGCTGCGAGTGGTGAGCATCTTCAGACTCAGTGATGAGCCAGCACACACGTGGCCACCTCACACAAGCTGCATGCATGTGCATGCATTTGCACACACAGACCATAAAATTTAAGGAAATTTTGGCAAAGAATTGAAAATGAGAAAGCATGACAAAGAGTGTTTCCCAATGAAACCTTTGATAGAGAAAGGCAAAAATGGGTTTATATCAGCAGAGAAAGCTTATGATCAAAGGGTTTTGTCCAAATGGGCGTATTTGCAACTCTACACTAAGAATATTAACACACCAATTTCATAAAATGTATTTATTTTGGAACAGAACACATTAATAAGCAAATCAATAATTTAGCTTAATTAGAAATTATAATGTACAATTTAAGATATTAAATACAAATTCCAAATTTAAATTCTTAAGAAATTTTATGATTGATTACTCCGTTAGAACCATAGTTTGAGGGATTTATTCCTGCATTAGGCTAATGATTAACTCCTGACTCCCTGCACTGTGATGAAGACACAATATACTGCAGGCAGACTGAACAAATCATTCAACAGTTGATCATACCTTCAATAAAGTGAATTACATTCCCTCGCTGAGTAAAGCTCAAGTCTCCAGTCCTAAGTAGTGGAAGCGATGTCCCTGCAGACTGAGCTCCGTGGTCCAGCAGGGCACTGTCCAGCAGGGGACACCACATCCCACAGAACCCCCTCTCTCCACCTGGCTGTGCCTCAGGTCTTGGCCACAGAAGGCTTTGATGATAATTATTTCTCACTGGCTCAGGAGATCCTCTCATCATTTTCCTTTCCTTTCAGTTTGACCAACTGAGTATTTTTCTCCAAATTTCTCCTCATGAGCCCCCATCTCTGTGCCTCATGAGGCTCTTCCGTCCCAAAGTCCTAATATTTGGCTGAATTTTTCAGAAAGCGATCTTTCTCAATTTTGAAAGACCTGTCCTTGAAGACCTATTAACTTGCAACATTAAGGTCCTGAGAGGTAAGTATTTTTATAATTACTATTAAAGCACTTTAAAAATTCAAGTTAGGTTACATAACATGTAGCTGTCATTCAACACCACATGAATGAGCTGATATTCGCATAAAATAAGCTAAGATCTTCTAGGAAGCCTTACGATTTAGAAAATGCTTTGAGTGCTACTAGTTACAAGCAGTATTTGTGAATGGCCACACAGACTGTAACAAGCCAGGAGCCTCCCAGGTGAAGGAGGACGAGAAACGATGAAGACCAAGTCTGCCCAGAGGGCCAGATTCTAGAGGCCAACTCTTCAGGCAAAATGGGTGAAGGGCATCCACTAATACCGTAGGCATTTTTTTTTTAAGTTGAGACAGCGTATCACTATGTAGTTCAGGCTGGTCCTGAACTCACCATGTAGCTCAGGCTGGCCAGGAACTCACAGCGATCCTCCTGCCTCAGTCTCCCAAGTGCTGAGACTACAGGCATGTGCTACCACATCTGGATGTGACAGAAATGATTCCCTCATGGTAAGTTCGGTAGGCTAAACTTATTCAGAAGGACAGATTTCTGAAATTTCAAAACATTTACTTGCACTCAATACACTCTACAGAAATAAGGAAAGATTTGTCCTGAAGATCCACTAACTTGCAATTTGAAGGTCAACTGCAGTGCCTCAAACCTCAAAAAGAGCGGGGAAGATCTCACCTCACCTTACTTCTGTGGACTACAGACAATCACTGTGGGCCCTGGAAAGTGTTAAGCTCTTGGAAGCTTCACCAAATAATGGCACAACAGAGCAGGAAATGAAGTGTCCAATGAACTGGATTCTATGAACTAAGCAGGTTCTGAGACCTCCTTATACCGCAAGGAGTATGGATCTCACTTAACACACTTCACCGCCCACCAAGAGTAGGTTCTCAGAATATACTATTAGGGGGTGTTCAGATTTGGCTGAAATGGGGAGTTTTATTAATCATGAGTGGCAGTAACTGTTAGGTCTGATCACACTGAGTTAACATATTTCTGATTTTGGTACGATTTAAAAATTACTGGTTCCTTAACCATTGAGTACGAAAATAATTCAGTAGAGGCAACTAGGAGGTTAAACGACGGTTCTTTAGTGGTATCCAACCTGGAGAGAGAAAAAGGAGATTCGGGTTATTCTGCTGATTTAAAAACACACTCAAAGCCAACCATGGAACATGAGCTCAATACATGGATTCTAATAAAGGTATCCTGTGCTGAGCGAACCTGAATGCACTATAAAGAAAAGGACGACATATATCCCTGAAAAGCCTACGTGTGTTATGACCTGAAGACAAAGGATTATGCCCATCCTCAACAGTAAGAATACACATAGTGATGCGGGCTACATTCTGTCCAAAATCAATGAGATAACATTCTGTCCAAAATCAATGAGATAACAGCAGAATAGAGATGGACTGAAAATACTCATTTACTTGGAGCACGCCTGTAATCCCAGCACTCGAGAGGCCGAGGCAGGAGGATCGTTGTGAGTTCCAGACCAGCCTGGGCTACAAAGTGAGGTCAAGGCCAGACTGAACTGCACAGTGAGACCCTGTCTCAAAAAGACAAAAAACAAAAACAGAAAAGAAAATACTCATTTACTATCCTGGCACTGTAAATAGGAAGTTGAAGTCTCTACATGAAATTTGAAAGCTGTTAAACAAATTTGTTTGTAAAATTCAAAAGTAGTAATCCACCTGACTAAAGCTGATGAAATTCTACTATAACCTCAAAGTGTAACTGTCTTTTCTGTCAAAGGGCCAATGACATTTATCAACTTTAACCTATGATATTTCTTCACCTTTTAAAACCTAGACCACTTAAAATGTTTTCTGTAGCTTGTAAGTTTTATATGAACTTTACTTTGAGTATTTATGTCCCAAAGCCATTCCAATTCTTGTAAAGTAAATTCATAAAATTTAAATCAGGGCTGCAGGTAGAGTTTAGTGGTAGAGCACTTGCCTAGCATGCACGAGGCCCCAGGTTCAATCCCCACCACCATTAAATAAACACATCCAAACATATAACAAACTAAGTAAACTATTAAGTATAAAAAAGGCACTTCAGAAAAAGTATTTATAATTAAAATAAATCGACTCCTTAAGCTATCTCATAATGCTGGCAGAAAAAATCTAGAATGTTCACAACAAAAAGAGCAATGATAAATGGGTGAGGTGATGGGCATCCAGTTACCCTGATATCATTATAAATTGTATACAAGTACCCTGTATGCCATGACTATGTACAATTATCCTGTACCAATAAAATATATTTCTAAAAAGATTGAATAAATATATAAATCTAGATACTTAAAAAGTGATTTGATAAAAAAATTAAAAGCTTACAGAAACAGAAAAGCAAAGAAAAACAAATCTGCATGTGGTCCCAGAATGAATAGGAAAAAAATAACACAGGCATCAGCTAACAGTGTAAGAATACAGAGGAGCTGAAAGTCACGGGAGAAATCACTGACACCAACCCCCTCACTCTGTAGCTAACGCTCAAGTGACAGCTCAGAAAAGTCTCACCCAAAGTCTTTTGTCAATAACGACGCCAAAGGGGCTGGGGATTCAGCTCAGCAGCACAGCGCCTGCCTGGCAAACGCAAGGTCATGAATTTGATTCCCGGTACGGGGGGGGGGGGGTGGAGGTGGGGGTGGGGGGGACCACGCCAAGAATCAAACCTATATGTTCTTGTTGCCAGCTAAAAGTTGTTCTATGATGCTGCTTCTCCAGGTCCCAAAAGGAAAAGACCTGTCGATAAACTTCACAGAACTCAACCTGCCTAGCACAGTTCACTGCATCTAACAGGCCCTCCTGAGGACAAGGCAGGTGTGCATAACACAGATCAGCCCGTCTTGCATACTATCCAGAAGGCTGAGAATTCCATCCCAGCCAAGAAGATGCGCATCAAGCCACAAGATCAGTGTCTCAGAAAAAACATCAGACAGGCAGGTAATGACTGAAACACAACCATGCCTCTAATCACACCTCTAGCCTCATGAAGACATACAGCAGAAAGCTCCCAAACTGAACACTGTGCTTTGATTTATGTTTGAAATTTGAAATTCTATGAATTCCAAAGTCAAACCTTTTTTAAACAAATCAAAACAACAGAGATTTTTAAATTATACTCAAATTATGAAGCAAAGAATCCAGTGTGTAAATGGCTGCGCTGGGCCGGAATGAGCTGGCACTTCTTCCGGGAGAGCTGAGGCGACAGGGAACAGGAGTGGGACGCGCACAAGGCCGCTCATTTTCTGGAAGTGATGCAGGGCGGCGACTAGCCATCACCCTCACACTCCTCTGAATTCCTAACCACTCAGCCCCACCCTTATAAGTAAACTGAACGGTAACCCTGATACTCCAGGCCAAGGTCACAAATGTCTACAAACAAATAAGTTAAACACTTTCTCACTCTTTTTTTTATTTCAAAATGATCCCTAAGCCTCTAGCTGTACAAAAACAAGAATAAGCCCCAAAGAGGCCCATCTTACACATAGAAAAAAACAAATAAACAAGGAGCTCCTACCTCACTCTTAACAGACAGAGCTGGGCTTTGAAACTTCCTGCTCGTCACTGTTTACTGGACCAAAGCAGTCCTCGAACTATCAGACAGAGCAACAGGGCCTTTCTCCTCAGCAGAGCTTGGTATTTCTGAGAAAACCCAAATGATTTTAAATGCAACCAGTACCTCCAATTCCACGAGTATCACCAATTTCATACTGTAAAATTAGCCAATCCTCTTGCAAATTTTAAACAAAATATATAGATAGTAAACATAGCTACTTCTGCTACATGTTGTTTCCTATCTCTCCCATGCCCATTCTTCACTGGTGCTGTAGATGTTCTCAGTGGATCCCCTCAGCCCTCTGGCTGGCTGAGGGCTCCTAAAGCATAATGGTCTCACCCCATTCCACTTTAACTTTCATTCTGAGTCCCTCCTTCACCCCAGAGATACAAAAACTTCCAAGAGAAGGTGACTCTCACAAGGGCCTCTTTGGAAGCCCACATTTATAATAACCAATGACCAAAGACAAACTATCTCATAGTCAACTTTGGAGGAAACACTCAGGCCAAATAAAGCATCCCTTGCCAAAGTTGTTTTACCACCACACCACCAACCACAGAACCTCTCCACCATCCCCACGACACGCTGATTTCGTGTGCGTCCAAGAACAAAACTAAAGCTGAGTAGGGAAAACTAATACCAAAAGAAGCACAGGGCTGACCATTGAGGACTCCATAAGCAAGCTCTCCAGTGTTATAAATTCTAAGAACAAAGGTCAACAAACTTAATCTGTAATAATCTTGGCTATGTGGGTCATTTAGACCCTACCACAACTATTCAACTTTCCCATGCTAGCAAGAAGGCAGCTGAAGATTACAACAAGATTAATCAAGATTATAACAAGATAACAAGTGTGGCTGTGTACCAAGGACTTTATTTACTAAAACAGGTAGTTAGCCAGCAGGCTGTAGTTCAGCAACCCTGTTTGAAACCAAAAGCTAATGTAGAGTCTAGATCAGTGGTGGTGAATCTATGCCACATACGCTGATTTTCTTGTAGAACAGAAGATGTTAACGTGTGAGTTGTTTTTTCTAAACTAAAACCTCAGTATCCAGGTTTATTTGCAGTGTTGGCACTCTGCAATAAATAAGTGGGTTTTGGGTTGCAGTTTGGGTTCTCGTCTCTAAAAGGTTCGCCATCACTGGCCTAGAAACAACTAATTTATAAAATAAAGGGACTCTAAGAACAGAAGAGCAGTACATCTGGCAGCTACTCAGAAGCCAGCACTTCTTGAGGGAAGCGGACTCCTCACCTTGAAGAACACCGCTGCCACCGCGCACAGGAATGTGAGCAACAGGAGCCCGAGCTTCCCTTTGTTGAACTGCTTCAGCAGCAAAAACTTCGCCAACTTCACCTTTGACTGGCTGTTGGGTGGGTACCTGAGTTTGTTGGCACCTTCTCTCTTCAAACTTTTTAATAAACAGGAGCGATGATGAGAAAAAGTGTCAAAACTGTATTTTCCATGATATGCCCCCATCCCACTGGAACCTAAATAAGGAAAGAGACAAAACAGGTTTCACTGCAGGTGTCACAGGCTACCTCTTCATCTCAACAGAAAGCCCGTACGCACACACTGCACCAACCCAACTTCTCCTGCATAAGTGTCTCTTTTGAGGAAACCCTTCCAACTTTATCCCTGGCATGGCCAACATACCTTTCAACCAGGATGCTTTCTTAGAGCAAGGCAAGAATTTGTTGTTTTTTTGTTGTGGTTTTCCTTTATGCCAGAACTATACTAAGAGTTTAAATTAACTCTCTATGATAATTTTCACCACAACCCCACTGTGTTCTGTTATCATCAGCACAGTTCCCAAAGCAGAAAGAGGAGTTTACAGGATCAGTTAATCAGCCCACGGTCATATCCCTAGTAAAAACTGAAGCCAGACTCTGAACCCTGATCAGTCTGACTCTAAAGTTCAAAGTGTGCTCTTTTCCCAGTTTTCCATGCAGCTTTACTTGTCCACGGTCCCAACTCACCCACCTGCTTCCTCTATCCCCTGGACAGTTACAAAGACCAGGCTGACAGTGTTATACAGTTGTGTAACAATAAGCAAGTGAAAATCTCTGCCCTCTAAGAAGCCAAACTCTGTGACAATGTTCATTTCTCTAACTCACTATCTGCACAACAGACTGACAGGGGCAAAGGGAAGAAAAGGGAGCAGAGAGCATAATTGTCACACGGTGGTGGAGGCAGGGCAGCTGGAGTTGGGGCAGTTTATTGGGACTGGGCCCTGGTGAATTGGTAGCTGGAGATGCAGGAAGGTATCATTCAGGAAACAAGACTGGCTGGAGAAAAGATCGGAGGCTGGAGTCCTGAGAACTCTGACCCTACGGGAGTGCAGAAAAGGAGTGGCCAGCCAAAGACATAATCCTGGTAGGAAGTAACTGGGGGAAAATGTATAAAGTGCTGAAGGAAGAAAAACTGGGTGAAGATACTTAAATGGAAATGAAAAGTAAAGAATGAGTATGAAGAAAACTGTAAAGCTTTATCGATGGATATAACACAGCTATATAAATGAAGAGGTAGTGCAAGGTCCTGAGTTCGATCTTTGGTACCAAAAAAAAATGAAGGGGTGAAGTATGTTCCCCATAACACTCCATATTTTAATAACATAAATTCTTCCTGAAATAATTTTTTAAGTTTAATCAATTTTAATCAGAATCCCAAGGGACTTTAAGGAACTCGTTTGAGTAGGAGGAGGTAGTGAGTGATTTAAAGTGATTTAAAGTTCACACGGAAGAATTAACAGGCAAGAAAACATTGAAAAGTAACAATGAGGGACTCACTTCCAGATACTGCACCAGTACTGTTCCTGAGGAGTGAACTGCTGGACTGGCTGAACATGTGGCTTGCAGAGATGGGCAACTTAGGCTTGGTCCCTGGCTCTACTAGTACTGGTCTCTCAAAGGCATGCACTCAGCGCCATACTTGATACACACACTGAATGCTAGCTACAAAGCTAGCGATAAAGCTACGGTAATTAAAACTGTGGCACTGGTCCAGAGAAAGACAAGCTAGAAAGACAATGAAACCAAAGAGGAAATCTAAAGAATGACCCAAGTATGTATTTTTATTGAGTACAGATGACTCAATGATTATTATTTTTAAAAAACGGTCTTACCATAGATTACTCTTTGGAAAAAAAAAAAAAACGTAGATTGTTACTCATGAATTATTCCAAAATGAACTCCAAAGTTAAAAGTAAAAGAAAAAAATAGAAAATTTAAAGAAACTACAGATGAATACTTATATAACACTGAAGTAGGGAAGACCTTTATAAACCAAACAGGAAGCCAAAGGTCTCATAGGTTTGACTAGACACAAGTTTCAAACCACAGTTAAAATGAAAGACAAGTGCTCGCTTTGGCAGCACACATACTACAATAAAAGACAAAAGGCAATTTGTAAAGAAATATTTGTTAGAGATGACCAAGAATTTTCTTACTTATAAAAGGCCACTTACATATCAATAGGGAGGGGTCAACACAGCAAAAATATCACGTAAATGCTGTAAAAAGAAAATCATTTGAGAACTGTAAAAGTTCAACCTCACTCATAATAAAAGGAGTACAAATTAAAATGAGACGCTTTACTTGTCCAGCAATTTCATAATGGATAACAGTGTTGGGGAAATAAATGGACACTCCTATACTGCTTATGCCAAAATATTAATAGGGTTTACACCTGGAAAGTTATGGCATTTTTTTCCTTATAACATTCTGTGATATTGTGTTTGTTTAACTGCTTAGACTTCTTGCCATTAAGTGTGACACTTTCAGAATTAGAGCTGGGCATGGTGGTACACACCTACAGTCCCAGCACTTGGGAGACAGAGGCAAGATCACCAGGAGTCCAAGGTTAGCCTGGGCTACATAGTGAGCTCAAGGCCAATGTGGACTACATAGATTCTATCGCAAAAGCAAACAAAAAATAAGTAAGTTCAAGGCCAGCCTACAATACATAATGAGTTCAAGGCCAGCCTAAACTACACAGTGAGATCTTATGTCAAAAAAACCCAAAAAAACAAATAGAAAAAAAAATTTCACTTTGGAAAAAAAATACAAACCTTTCTACTGTGTCTATTTCGTGACACTTTCCAGAAGATATAATCAGAGACTGCACAGGTATATTACATAACACTTATAATACCAAAAAGATTAAAATCAAAATAATCTAATACTAGGAACTGGTTACAAAAATGTGGCATGCCACATAATATAACAGCACACAGTTCCTAAGATCATGACGTACAAGCATACTGACATGAGAACATCCACACTATCCTGTGTCACATGCATAGTAGTAATCAAGACACAGTAACATACTATTTTGAATATTCAAGTATCCATGTATGTATATGCACGTACACATATGTGCAAGACAAACACACCATCTTTATATAGTGGTGTAAAATTTGACTTTTAGGTTCTTCAGTCTTTTCTAAGTTTTCTTAAGACACCTGTATGGCTTTTGCATTGGTGGAGGTGTTAAAAAAGATGGTATGGTCCACAATACCACATGTAACCTAGCCAAGACGGATGTGGACTGCCAGTCACTTAGACTGTGGAACAATGATAGTCACTGGCTGCAGTAGCACAGTGGGGGCCAGGATCCTGTGGGAAGAGCTCAGGACCTAAACAAAGATAACAATTGCTATCAAACCCTTCAAGGATGTGGGCTGCCAAAGTGTAGTTACTTCAGCCAATATCCCCGGAATCATTCTTGTTCTCATTAACCCTCTCCTCCCCATTCACTCTATTAGGAAATCCTGCTATCTGACTCCCAAAATATCTCCTCCCTTTCTACCTTCTCCAGCCAGGATCTGGCAGTATATACCAACCAGTTTCTCCACATCTGTCTCTCACACAAGCCAGGCACTGTGCAGTGTCTTGGCAAGATGTTTACATCCCAGAAAAGGACCTGTGGCACACATAGGCATGAGGCCAGGGTTCCTTGGCCACGGAATAAGGTTTACTTAATCAGGAACAAATGATCCTGCCAAACTGGACCATTCAACCCATAAAATAATTTATGCTATTATAAATGGAGAGAATAACTTTTTAAAATAGTTGCTCACTATTAGAAGAATTTTTCCACATTGGTCATTCCGTAGTATCTCTACTAGACAACAGAAAAGCCTACCACTTCGGTCTCACAGGAGAAATAAAAAGGCAAGGCAATCATCTCAGCTGGAGAGAGGGAAGCAGGTCACACCCAAAGGTAATGGTCATGATGCGGCTGTGTCTACCATGACTGACTGAAAATGTCTGTCCTCCTGCTCATCCTCTTGCTGTCCTCAAATCCAGGAATATGCAAGGAGTGGCTGCCCCTCCCTAGAGGCTGGGGAAGCAGTGCAGATACAACTGATTACCACTGGAAGTTACCTTGAGTGAGAAACACAGGAACACCAGAAAAGCCTCTGACTGCTATCTTTCCTTGTTGGGATGCTTTTTCCACTACCTCCTTTAAAGACAGAGAAAGAAAGAAAATATCACCCTACTTTGAGACCTGATTCTTGACCCCCAAATTTCCTAAATTTGGGAGGCAATAAACAATAAAGCAATAAATTAAACAAAGTAACCACAGCTATGGGCAGTGCTACTGAGAACAGAAAGAGTGAAAGGACAGATTCACCCTGAGGCAAACAAGGGTGCAGGGAATCAGGAAGCCACTGCCAACGGGGCAGCACGGGAAGGCCTCTCTCAGGAGTAGACAATCAAGCCGGAACCTGCCGGAATACGCAACAGCCAGCTCTTTCAACAGCCTGCACAAATGACTTGAAAAGCACAGTGCTCCTGAGAGATTTACCAGAAGCAAGAAAAAGTAATACTCACCCACTCCTCCAAAGGGCAAGGCATTGAGTGTAAAATGCATGATGACATCGTTGACTGTGACACCACCACTGGATGTCTCATCAATCATCCGTTTGATAAGCTAAGGAGCAGACCAGAGGGGTCCTGATTAGTGACACCTGTGCCTCAGGGCATGCTACATCTGTGCCCTGGGAACACACATCCTGGCTCTGTATGCCAGTGGAAGTTCTGAGGCCTTGTTAAATTATGTTAATTTAGCAAACATGATTGATATTTAATTTCTTAAGATGTACATCCAGTACAGGTGACACATCTGAATCTCAAAACCCCAAATCTGAAATGCTCCCAAATACCAAACTTTTTAAGTTCCAATCTGATGCTACAAGTACAAGATTCCACACCTTGAAATTTTGTTTCACGAACAAAATTACTAAAGATATTGTATAAAATTATCTTTAAGATATACGTATATGGTCTATAGAAAACAAATGAATTCTGTGTTTAGAGTTGAGTCCCATCCCCAAATTAATCTCACTATGTACACGCAAATATTCCAAACTCTGAAATCCAAAGCATTGCCCGAGCCCAGTACTTCAAGCTGTGTATCAACTGACTTCGCCTGAACCTTCAAGTCTTTCACAAGAACACCACCGAGAGCTGTACTCCCCACAAAACAGAAGCAAAGGGCTCTTTATAAGGGATAGTTCAGACTACAGTATATTCCAGTCTTTAAAGTATTATTTCTCAATCTCTACTCTAAATTATAGCATATGAAGATAGGTACTAGTCTTTATGAACTGCAAAAAGTATTTAGGATCTTAGATTTAGCATCCTATTTCTTTAAGAAATAAGTGGCTGATTAGCCCAAGGACCAAAAAGGCACAATGACACCAGACTTGTAAAAGTTACTTCACCTACGTGCCATAAAGCTCTTGACAGACCTTCACGGCAAGGGTCAAGTTTGGGCTGCATGACCTCTGGTGACCCACTGCTGGATAATGCCCCGACTGAGCTGCATCCTGGCCAACAGACTGCAGGCTTCAGGGTTCCCACTCCCCATATACCTACGGTCACTTTACATGGCAGGTCACTGGTGTATGAGTAACAGTCTTTACTAAGTCCCACACACCTGTCTCACTTCAAGTATCTATAGCTAGCTGTATCTGACTAGCACTCAAAGCTCAGCAACTCCTACATGACATGCTCCTACTTTACCATCAGGAGTTCTCCAGAAAACATCTGCCTTATGAACTTCTCATGACTGCTCCTACCCTTCCCCTTCTCATCTGTTTCTTCAGAACCTACTTGCCACCATGGAGGCCACTATCCATTAACTACACTGGCAACACAGCTGAGCCGTGCAGAAAGCAGCAAAACTGCTCAACCACGGGAAACAGCTCTGCCAGTGTAACAATAAGGTAATCTGAGAAAATGAAAGCTAGGCTACCGCAACCGCTCAAGTGCCAAGATTTATCCTTACACAGCCCCTTATGTGTAGCTGTGAATGCCACTTTGGTCACAGGGTTCGGTATACTCTTTCCGAGCAAGCCCTGTGGATTCCTGTCAGAAAATCATTGAATGATGGCACACTTAAGTTTCTAATTACACAGGAGCTGCGTCTGAATCAAAAGCTTTGCGCCACTCACCCTTGTGGACTCAGATCTAATCCCAGGGAGTAGGGGAAAGGATACAGTGATCATTTCCCAAGACAACAAGCTATGAGTACAAACTCATTAGGTGGACTGACACACACGTAAGCTATTATTTACTTTTCAGCAAAGAAAAATTTGGCATGACAGTGAGCTATTCTCTATAAAGGTTACCTTATTGTTATGAGAAAATATATAGAGAGCCAGGGGCTTTTCACGTTCGTTTATGAAGCTGATGGCTTCATCTGCATTTTTCACAGGCACTATTGGAAGAATTGGGCCAAAAATTTCTTCTTGCATCACCTTGGATTTAGGATCAACATCAGTAAGTATCGTTGGGGCTAAAAAGAAAAACAGACTAAAATGAAAACACTAAAGTAGAAAATAAAAATGAAAAACTCTCAACTTAAATGTTTCACTGGGTCACCTATCACTCCTTCCCACATCCAACTTACATTTTTAAAACAGTTCTCTTAGCATGTGCCAGTCCTCGGGTGGATTTCCAACAAAAAAGAGTCCTGAGTAGGGACTGACTGGTGCAAATGTCTCTTCAAAGCAAGTGAATCAGGATTCTTGTGCAAACCAAGAGAAAGATACATACTCAGATGTATCTTCTTTCTTGTCCACATTTAACCCCGTTCACAGTGATGAGCATATTTAACCAGAGGTTATATTTGCATCTTTCCAAGTCTTTCTGAGAGCACAGATAGTCTGAATCAAATCAACAGTGCTTCTTCTTAAATCAAACTTTCTGTACATTGTCTCATTAACCTTTACTATAACTATTAAACAGATAAAGATTAACATGCTCAAGTGAGCAAGACTTTCTCCTTCTCCTGCTCAGTTCAGAGCTCTGTCTAGAAAGGGAAAGCAACAAAGAGAGAGTAAAAGGGACAGTGAAGAAGCTCAGCACAGGGCCCCAGTGTCCACGCCAATGTCGGGCACCAACCAGTAGAACCCCATAAACACAGCACATCACCAACTAAGAGAAGACTTCTGGCAATAACAAGTTGACTCTTCTGCTTTCCTCTAGTTTCTACCAGGTGATCTGGACAACTCTATGCAGCACACGCCATGAGGACGTAAGCGGTTCTCCAAACCCACTGCCCACGTTAGGTCACAGAACTGACTGGGTTTGCACATCCACCCGCTGTGCATAATCATGTACTCAGTGGAACTCCTAATTAAACCAAGCTAATCACAACAGACCTTTGCTCTTGCCACTGGTTAGCCTAGAAAGAGGCAAAGCTGCCATGACAGAGATGGGAAAACAGAAAGATGAAAGAATTGGCATTTTGGGGGTTTGTTTTTGTTTCTGACAGTATGACTAAGCCACTGAATTACCCAGATTAGGAGTGCTAAGGACTGCTCGTTGTAAGAGAATAAACTCATTATTTAAATCCTTTACATTTTTTATTTTTGTTGTTTTGTTTGTTTTCTGAACCATAGTTCTCGCTATGCAGTCCAGGCTGCCCTTGAACTCACTATGTAATCTGGGGAGCAATCTTCCTGCCTCAGCCTTCACAGTGCTGAGACTCCACACATTTGCCACCACACCTGGCTCCTTTTGTTTTTCTGAAGCTGGGGGTTTGGTGTGACTTGCAGCGTTCTCTCTGATAAGGGGATAAAAAAGCAATCTGGAGCAGCTTCTTTGCCCACCAAATGTCTTCACTTCTTCAGTCACTTTATTACGTCATTTTATAAAAATGTATTTAAATTTCAAAGTAATATACCTTCATGGCAAAAAAGAATCAAAATATACAAAGAAGGTAAGCAAATAATCAGGCCAAGCACAACAGATCAAAACATATCCAGACTGGTCTGGTCATTGGCTAATTGCAGAATTGTGGTGAATCCATTTCCTTCTTTGTGCTACTTTCCAGTTCATGAGCCAGAGGTAATTCTATAAAGTTCTATTCTGCTTCTCAGATGAGTAGAACTTAGTTGTTAAGAGGAAAAAATTAGATAATATATGTATAAATATAAAAAACTAATGCAATACAGGTGGTATTATTAAACATGTATACATATACCAACTTAATAGCTTTTAAGAAAAGTAGTATATTAGAAAAAATATTCAGTCATTTAATAATAAAACACTATATAAATAACAGTTCACTTAGGGTCAATAAGCAGAATCAGTAGAACCACCAACTGCTATTTTCCCACAGAAAAAGGTGAATTTCTATTACCTATGTAGCGTGTGGCCTCATCAGTCTCCCCACCAAAAGCTATCTTTTGTCCTTCAATCAAGCTTTGTATCCTCTTAAAGTGACGAAGATTGATGATCCTTTCATAATCAGGAGATTCTTTTATATTTTCTCCATAAAATTCCTATTAAAATAATTCAAGTTGTCACAAAGACCCACATTTCAATTTTCTTTAAATTCTAAATTCATCCATTCCTAAAATCAACCTGTTTCTGTATCCACAAAGACTCCAACACTCTTCTCCCCCCAATATTTAGAAGTAATACAGTGGCAGGTTTATGCTTTTTGGCAGTAAAGGACAAGAAAATAAATCACCCTCTCCCAACAGATCTATGGCTTCTCAAATTTTCATGAGGTTCAGTGGGTCTCTTGCCACCTACCCAATCCTCCTAGGAGTGAGTGTGGCAGTGGGTGACAGGGAGGAACCCTGGCTCTGCATCTGGGCCATCCACTTGGATACACACCGGCTGTGGCTGCTCTTTCCCTGCAACAGCTGCTGAGACAATCTGATCTCTAAACCTTAAAATATTTACTATCCAGCCCTTTATAGAAAGTTTGCCAGTCTATTTATTTGGTTGGTCTGTGTCTTCTCTGGACCAGTTTTTCCACCAGTCATGGATGACAGTGAAATTACTGTCAGGATACAGCTTCCAAGAAGCATACAATCAGTATTTATTACGTAAAACAAACCTGAAACTACTGAGTTGCTACATCACTTCAAAGCCTTGTAAGAACTTTGAATTTAATCTCCAAGAAAAATGAACATTATTCACCCTCCCTCCACTAAACAGAAACTCTCAAGTCTGGGTGGCAGGGATTACCCAGACAGCTTGCTGATACATGTGTTCATGGGTCCCAGGTTCAGGGCCACCAACAATGGTTTTCCGTACTGAATCACCATCATCATCACAGAATCACCTGGAGGGCTCAGACCGCCTGAATCAGAATCTTTGAAGGATAAGGACGAGAAGCTCATTTTTAAATGGCTCTCTAGTGACTAATATATAGCTCTGCTGAGAACTCCTATGCTGGAGTATAAATGCCTTAAAGGTAGGCAGAGTGGTGCTTCTTCCTTTGGGACTAAGTTCATCACCATGCTCAACTCATCACTTCTCCAATGCCCAAGTATTTTAATTCTCACAGGTATCGTCACTCCCTCTTCTATCCCCAACTCCCTAAACCTGGCCAACTTTCATATTCCCCTGGTCTAGATCCATCATCAGTTGTGACACTCATGTCTAGTTCTCACATCAAGATCTTAGCACTTTATCTGATCTTCTTAAACTTCCGGGTACATAATTTTCATTCTCTGATCACATATTACTCTTTGATATTTTTGATCTTTCCTTTAAGCAGTCAATTAACATTGGTTGAGTAAGCAATGACTGTTTCAGTAACTTCTTTCAGCAAGGGAGCTTAGTGATTCCCTCCTACCACTGAACTACTAACACTGGTCATCCTTTTCCTTTCTACCTACTTAAATCCTACATTTCCTTCAAATCTTAGTTTAGGTTACTACCATGCAGCATTCTTTGGTTCCCCCATACACATCTTTAAACATGTGAGGAGACATAACTATCTAAAGGGTACATGGTAAGTAGGTATTTGATTAACTCACTCCTTTACAATACTGGCCATCCTTAACATACTTATGAATAACTTTAATCAGTAAAGGCCAATATGCCAAAGGAGTTTCTAATTACACGTCAAGGAACTGGCAGCATCTCGCAAATCCAGATGCAGCAGTTTAACTTTTCTTAAAGTATATTCCACAAATAACCATCAACAAACAACTAGACAGTTTGAGTGGATTTACAACAGCCTAACCTTGCTTCCATTCTGTAAAAGGTGCATAAAGTATTTCCAATTAGCCAGTAAGTTAATAAAGTGACATATACTACTAGAATTTTCCTATGGAAAAAAGGGTAACAGCGCTGCCTACAAACAATTGTCTTATGGACATCAGAGGGATCAGACGGGTTGAACACAGACCTTCACAGTTTCCTTAATCTTCTGCATGATTTGATTCTGGAGGGAAGCTTCACAGAGAATATAGTCAGGAGCAATGCATGTCTGACCACAGTTCATCAACTTTCCCCAGGTTATGCGTCTGAGGAGGAAAAAACCCAGAAGAGCTAAATAATTCAGTCAAATTTACAATTGTTACATTATTTTTGTGGTGGTTGAATGTTTTCCAAGAAAAATGGATTTAAATATTTATCCGGTAATCTCTGACAAAAATAAGCCCATCTCTAAAACAGTTTGTTAGACTGCATTTTCCAAAGGAATTAAAATATTCTAAGTACTATAGTAGGAAAGTTCTCAGCTTGTGAGAAATAATACTTGATAATCAGTGAAACCATTACCTGCTGCAGGAAAATGAAAAAACATCTTTCCAACACCCCTTCCCCTCTCTTCTCCAGCTAAACAGCTATCCTGAATCACAAGAGCTCAGTTCAGACTCTGCCACAACTAGAGCTGTGGCTTGAGGACCTGCTGGCAAGACGTCCAGGGTACAGCTCACACCCACAACCACTTTCCTCTGTATGGAGTCTTACCTCACTTTGAAAACCCTTCCAGTGTATGGACACAACCTCACGACCACAGCATGTACTGTAGGTCTCTTGTTCTGGCAATGGCAATTCTACGAAGAGAGCTAACCTGGAACCCTGCCCTAACTCCTCGCCTTCCCCTTGCCTCCCCATGTCTGGAGGAGAAAGAAAGCCACAGCACCTGGTGCACAGGGGCAATTCTAGGTTTTAGTACTTCCTGTCAGCTAAATGAGGCTTAGTAGAGGTGACCGGAAACCTCTCATTTTCTAATTCCCAGCTGCAAGATGCTATTCAAAGTTAAAAGATAAGTAATACTGATTTTTGCCAATAAAAGATCAATATACTATCATTTCAATTGAGAATTTAAATATTTTATTAGGTATAGGCAAAATTTTGTATTATGTACTTCCTGATCAGTGACTATTTGATCATTAAATTTCTTGCCAGAAAGAAATTTTCTCAAAAATAGAAAGAACATTCCCAAAATTCCTAATGACAACCACACTGATAAGAGGACATGCTATTCAACAAGACAGTTTGTGAAAGACTTCTGTTACTCTTGAGCATATCAACCACAAAAGCTTAATGATATATTTTGAAGCCATAAAGAGATAGGGTTCAAGAGCAAAGGATAACATCAACCTACTAGGAAAACCCTCAACTGTGTAGGGAAAACCTCAGAAAACCAAAGCCAACCTCACCTGCAAACAACATCTAGGTCACAATCTTTATCGACATAACATGGACTTTTCCCTCCCAGTTCAAGTGTCACAGGGGTCAGATGCTTGGCAGCAGCTGCCATGACAATTTTTCCAACTGCAGCATTTCCCGTATAGAGAATGTGGTCAAATCGATGCTTCAGAAGCTCTGTGGTTTCCTCAGCACCACCATTAATAACAGCATACAGGTCCTCAAAGAAAGAGAAACATGTATTTGTACTGCCGAATTAATCCTTCTGTGTTCATTAGTAATTTCTTTAACATAACAGGTAAATAAAACTGGAAAATCTAGACCAGTCCCTGTGAGGGATAAAGAGGGAAGTGACCAAAGAAAAGCAGAGAAAGTTTGCTGGCATCTAGGAACCATCAACCTACATGAAACTAACTGGAGAGTGCAAAGTTTCAATATGAGTACAAATGCTTGGCTGTGAGCAGGTAAATGCATGAGATGGGTGTGCTGTGGAAGCTGAGAATGTGAGTAAGAAAGTAGCTGTTGTCCATAACCATGCAGCAGGTCACAGCTGCAGATCTTAATTTGAATTTTTTTTTTTTTTTTTTTAAATACAACACAAACCAGGGCTTAGCCCAAAGTAGAATTCCTGTCTGGGCTCTGCCACTCACTAGCTTATGCAACCTTAAGCAAGCAACAGTTCTGCATCTCAGTTTTTCTTATCTGTTATTAGGAGAATTCCCATGGCTTCTATGAACTGAGCCATTATACGTACTGTGCTATTATTAGCAGCTATTCTAAAGGAGAAAACACTGGATAATAACAGCATGAAAAGTAACAAATGAGAACAAATGGGAAGCAAGGGAGACAGAGGGAGAAGCTTAAAACATCCTGAATTGTGAATATGAAATAAAAGCTGGCTTGTGGACACTGTGTTTCCATTTGATCTCTTGCTCTTTGAAAGGCTGATTAGTTCTTCTTAGTTTAACCACATAACATGTGGCAAGTTTTAATTTTTCTAGGGCTTAACCTAGAAAAAATGTAAGACTGATTCCCTGATGAGCTAACAGAAGCAGGTAGGACACTGTCATCCTCCCCATCTGGATAGAGTCAACCACTGAAGACTTTACCTCCGAGTAGGAGCAAAGCAGGACCTTCCTTCCATCTGCTGGCTCTAAGTCCTACTCAATCCATGACATCTCACTATCTTCCACTTTATCCTTCCAGAGTGGATAACCACAACTATTAGAACAAAACTGTTCTGTGGTCTGCTGTAATAGTGACATGATAACAAAGAACAGTACTATTCAAAGAGGCAGAGTTAGTCTCAAGACCGTTCATTATAAATGAACATGTCCAATATAGCTAGGATGTTCATCTTTTACTGAAAGCTAAATGAAGACTCCTTCCTGCTGCAACTGTCTATACAAATTCATCATAAACTTCCTCTCTAGGAGGACAAGAGAACCTCTGATACAAAGAAATAAACCACCCCACAGCTCAGGAAATCACTTTTTTATTTAGCCTCTGATACTCTATAATGCCAGCATTTTAATCCAGTGTAACGATCCACCAGCTAGTTCAGGAGGCCACTTTCTGCCTGTATTTTTCATACCACAAACACACAAATTTTAAAAGCTAAAGTTCTCCTATATAATATTATAGCAGTCTGATAGAAAAGAAATTGTCAGTGACAAAAATATGCTAGCACTGTGGCAAAAATATGCCAGCACAGTAAAAGCCTTTCATTAACTAATTCACTAAATGACTAAACCTAAAACCATGTACGTGTGAATAAGGATTAATCTGAAATGCCAAATGATAGAAAGATCTGTAAAGAGATATTTATGAAGCCATGGGCCTAAATATGCTGTGTAACAACCACAGCTGGGTTGTTACACAACACACTTTGCAACAACTTCTTTTATTAAGCCCATTGATGGCCGTGTAGGGAAACTGCCAACAACCTCTCAGCAAGCAACAACAACCAGAAAATCAAACGTGTGTTTTCCATAATAAATAGGTATGTTGAAAACGGGTTAAGATAAGTCTTACCTGGTCTAAATATTGAGGGAGGAGCTTAGCCAAGATCTTGGCTGTATTTTCACTTAATTCAGAAGGCTTGATAACTGCAGCATTTCCTAAACAAAAAAATTAAAGGGTATCATTTAATACTTAAGTAATTTTAGTGATTACCAAAAATAATGCCCATCGAGACAGTACAGGCTAGGTACAATACTCCAATTATTTCAGGTCACCAACAACAGGTTCCATCATCCTCCAGCTTCTATCACGTTTCTCTTACTTCTACCCTTGGATTTTCCTCTCTGCCCTCAATTATTAAGCAGGCTATGTCAATAAAAAGCTGTCCATCTGGATCCTCCAAAGAAATTAATCTCTAGTCACCTGCTAATCACCTGCTAATCACCTAAGCAGTGCTGCACCCACAACCTTTATCTAAATAAAGAAACTGGTCTGGTGGAATCAGATGGTTGGCCCAAGCCAGAGATAGCAGCTGAAACCGTATTTGAATATGGATACCTGCCTTCAAATTCTTCTGTCTACAGAATCAAATGCCTTTCACCTATTCACAGGTGCATCCCCTGAATACCTCAAAAACTAATCACAGAACTATTTTATATATACATATTTCTGCTGGCAAGGCATACCTCCAAAATAAATGAATTTAATTAACCATTATCCTCAGTTTACAATCAACACGAACAAAATAAGCCCCTCTAGAAAGGTATAAAGACATAACTGGCACCACACCTGCAGCGATGGCTCCCACCAGGGGCTGCATGGCAAGAACAAATGGGTAGTTCCAAGCTCCAATAATCAGTATGACTCCCAGAGGCTCTGGTTGAACACAGACCTCATCCAGCATGGTCAACAGGCTCCTCTTAGCTGGTTTAGGAGTAATCCATTCAGGAAGATTCGCCAGCATAAAATCAATTTCTCCAAGGATGGTAATGACTTCCTGACTGTAAACATTGAATTCACTCTGGTAAAAAAAAATCACAGTTAACCTTGCAGAATGAGTATGATATACGTGGCCCTGAAGGTCAAAACCTCAGACCAGATGCATATGTCTTATCAGTCTAGCGAGTTTGCTATAGATGGACTCCTTCTGCGCCCTCTTAAACTTCCTAATATTTGCATCGCCTCTGAATCCTTCCATACTGACCCAAGCCCTTTAAAACTAGCCTTAAACATTACCTCTTTCACGAAGACTTCTCTGACTAATAGCCTGCTTTGATCACGCTTTACACTGCAAAGATGCTGCTTACTATTATGATATCTTACCATTTCATCCTTAATATACGGTTTATAACTACACTCACATTTTATGTATGATGTTCTTTCTCAACTAAGCTTAAAACTCTCAAGGGAAGAGAATTTGTAATTCTTCAGTAATTATAAACACAAATATCTGATGCTTGTAGAAAGAATGATTTACAGGCTTTTGTGTCTTAATTTCTCCATCCTTTCTAGTTACTATCACAGCCCCTCTCCACCAAAAAAACACTTTAAGAAATGTTATAGTTACGGGGCTGGGGATTTAGCTCAGTGGCAAAAGCGCTTGCCTGGCAAGCGCAAGGTCGTGAGTTCGGTTCCTGGTACCGGAGAAAAAAAAAAAAAAAAAAAAAAAAAAAAAAAAAAAAAAAAGTTATAGTTACAACTATTACTACTATTGCTATCACTATTCCTTGAAATAATCTTTGGGGGAGGGGATAATCATAAACCCGGAGGAATGCCTTGCTAGGCCTGAATGCACATAAAAAGACGAAAGAAACATTAGAAAATACAGGGAGTACTGTATATCTATCTTAAACACTTCTTAAAACTTTTGTTATTCGAAGTGTGCTTCCAAAAGAGGCAGCAAGGTATCCCCTGGAACCTCATTAGAAACTTGGAAACTCTAATCCCACCCAGACTAGCTGAGCCACAATGTGCAATTTAAGATCTCCAGGTGGTTGTCAGAGTACTAGAGTTTGAAAAACACTGACCTAATACTGTCCCAAACAAAGTCATTAGGAAAATATGACTGAAATGATAACCGAAAAAAACACTGTCTACAAAGGAAACGAAAAAGAAAGTTAAATGTCAAGAAACAGACCCGTCAAAAAATATATGCCGTATCCAGGGCTGATAAATTACTAACATCCAGACAAATCGTAAGTAAACGGACCCTAAATGTAACAGAAAAATGCGCAAGAAAACCACAAATACAATAATTGCAATATAAAGACAATTCGTAGAACTACGGAGGCCAGGAAGCGCATGCAGTTCCAGCGTATCCGCGGATAACAGGTAGGCTCCGCGAGGGCCAGGCGCCGGGAAGGGGCCGGAAGCCGGCGGGCCTCTGTGCGGGACCGGCACCGCGCACAAGTAATCAGCACCGGAGAAGCCGAAGCTCGGGCGCAGGCGGGCCCGGGCCCCGCCGCGGCCGCGCACCTTGCACAGGTCGGCGCCGATGGCCACCAGGAGGTCCTTCTCGTGCTCCTCCACCATCCTCCGCAGGGCCGCGAGCTGCCGGAGCCGGAACTGCAGCGGGCGCGAGCGGCCGGACCGGAACGCCTGCCGCACCCGCTGGACCTCGCGCTCCATGGCGACGCCGGGGGAAGGCGAGCGCCGCGCGCCGCCGCACGGGTGCGAGGCTGGAGAGAAGCGCCTGGAGCGCGTCGGCCGGCCGCTCCCCGCGCTTGTCTCTCCCGCTTCGGGCCGAGTCACCCGCACCGGCCGCAGGTTCCACTGCCCAGCCGGCGCCGCCGCACACAGAGACCGGCGGAGGCACCGAGCCGCGCGCCCATTGGCCCGCGCGGTCACATGACCGCGAGGCCCCGCCCAGCGCCTCGGGTGCCGCGGCGAGCTGGGGTGGGGGGCGGGCCTGGGCCGCGGTCCGTACGGTCTCCGGCGGGAGGGGTGTCAGGGTGCGGCGGTGCAAGGCAAAGGATGGCGGCGATGGGGCGAGGAGCCTCAGGGTGGATTAAGAGAAAAGTCGCGAGACGCGAGGGGAGCGCGAGCCGCAAGGGGAACCCGACGCCAGACTGGAAGCGCGCCGGGCACCCCGACGCCCCGGCGGGGGTGTCTGCTTCCGGCTCCGCCCTGCGGCTGTTCAGATGTGGCCGAGAGTTGGGAGCGTGCGGGGCGACCTTGGGCCAGGCCTTTCCGGAGGGCACAGGACCCACCTTCAGCCCATCCCTTGTCCACAGCGCCCTTCAGCCCCGCGCCTTCCTCTAGGAAGTCCGCAGCGTGAACTGGGTGCGGCAGGAACGCCTCTTAATTCCCTGCATGCTTAGGCCTCTGAGGGCAGGAAGCCAGGCCTTCCTCTGCTGTCATCCCAGGGTCTTGCACACAAGCGTTATCTCCCAGGCTTGTATTTTCCCCCCCCCAAATTCTCCCTAGTGTTCAGATTATCCCATTTTTCTGCTCCTCTTTGTGGAACTCCAAAGAGGAACTCGCACTCCGCAGGTGTTTCTGTCCCAGGGTGCCATTCCAGTGAGTGGTCTGGTAGCAGAAAAACCAAGAGCAATCCAAACGGAAGAGCCTGCAGCGAGGAGTTAGGAGGCAGCTTTTGTTAGGCTAGCGGGCTGGGGAGCCCAGAGGCTCAAACCACCAGCCCAGGGTCAGGTTTGAGCTCAGTTTAAATACAGTTTTCAAGTGGGAAGTACACAGCTGACAGCAGGTTATTACATGATTGGTTACATGGAATACAAGAATTATGTCATAGATTGTCAGGCAGGTTTGTACAGGAACATTCTGGGAGGGACGGGGTCTGAGAGGAGTAGGTAGAGTTGAAAGTGGCCTTGACTGGACCAGTCTCCCCCAAACGTGACTCCTTGAAGCAAGTTGGAATCACTGCATATTTTAAAAACACAAGCTGGACACAGTCAGTTTGACCCACATATGGTTAAGGGGGAATATAACTGGGCCTACACAGTTAGGCTACATGAATGCAGCGTGCAATATGATAGGCAGCATGAGCATAGTCATAGGCTATGAACTGATTTCTAACTTTGGCTGTCATATGCCTACAAGTCTCTGTTCTATAAGGGTGCCCTAATAGTCTCATGTCTCATCTTGCTCTACTCAGCGGCAGTTGGCACGGCTGTCATTCCCGTCTCCTGGAAATTCTTCGTCTTCCATTTTCTTCCACTCTTCTGGTTTTCCCTTTGGCTTCCTGAGCCCTCTGGATTCTGTGTTACTGGCTGTTTCTCCCTCTCTGAAGTCTTAAGTGTTCAAGTGCACTCGGACTTACTCTTTGGTTCTTTATTCACACACACTCCCTCGGCTAATCACATGGATAGTGGTTAAAGAAGGCTGCAATCCTGACCTTTCCACTAAATTACAAAGGGTGAAGGTAACTATATCCTAGTCATCGCATTTGTATTTGCAATAGGCATCTGTCTTGGTTACTTTTCTCTTGTTGCTGAGACAAAATACCCAACGCCCAAGATGAAGGAAGGAAAGGTTTATTTAGCTTACAGTTTCTGGAGGTTTCAGTCCATACTTGGCTGGCTCCGAGGCAGAAGATAGCAAAGCAACAAGAGCAAAGGGGGGAATGGCAGCCAAACAGCAACGCAGCCAGAGCAAAAGGGAGGAATCGAGGCAAGCAGCTTCTTTCCCTCCTTTACATTGTAAACAGGCTACCCCCACCTAAGGGGTGCGTAGCTGTCACATAATCTCCATGCCCTCCTCTTCCACAAGCTCAGAATGTATACAAAGTAAGCACCCTGGCTTCCTGCTAAGTCACTTAGCTAAACCTCTGGACTCCCCAAGTTGACACAATGTATCAACCATAACAGGAGGCTATCTTTCCTCCAGTATATTATGTCAGCTCCTTAGTCAAAGATTAGATGGCTACTTGTACCTAGGGTTGTTTCTACATACAAATGCTAGCTTGCAAGAATCAGTTTGGCAGTACTCCTCCCCCTTCAATTTCATTAAAGAGTTTGAGGAGTGTTGGCATTAGCTCCTCCTTGAAGTTCTCAGAGAAATCTGTGAGTCCATCAAGTCCTGGGCTTTTCTTGGTAGGTTTTTATCACCAATTTCATAGCTTGTCATTTGGCTCTTCAGGGTTTTTATACCTTCTTGGTTCAGTTTTGGTAATTCATATATGTCTAGATATGTATCCATTTCTTCTAGATTCTCCAATTGACCAAATACATGTTTATTGGAGTACATGTTTTTGAAAAAGTTAGTAATGATCTGGATTTTGGTTGTGTTCTTTTAAATTTCTAATTGCATTGATATGGATCTTATCTTTCCTTCTTTTGGTAAGTTTAGATAAAAGTTTGTCTACATTCTTTCAAAGAACCATCTCTTTGAGTCATTAATTCTTTGTGCTGTCTTTTAAATCTCAATTTCACTAATTTCTGCTCTGATCTTTATAATTTCCTTCCTTGTACTAGCTTTGGATTTGAGTTGTTTCCTTGAGGTATGTCATTAGGTTATTTATATGGGCTCTTTTTCTGATGTGGGCATTCACAGCTTGAATTTCACTGTTAGGACTGCTCTCATTGTGCCCCATAAGTTTTTGGTATGTTGTACTGGCATTTTAATTCTAGGAACTGTCTAATTTCTTCTTTGATTTCTTCTGTGACCCACTGATATTCAAGAGAGTGTTGTTTAATTTCCATAAGTTGAATAATTTGTGTGATTTCCTTTGCCAGTGATTTCTATGTTTCACTGTAATATGATCTAATACTATGCATGGGATAATTTCAATTATTTTGTATTTATTTAAGCATGCTGTATTAGCTAGTCCCTTAAGCAATAAGTAGTGACCTTCTTTGCCTCTTTTGATCAGTTTTGGTTTGAAGTCTACTTTACCTGAAAATGGTGGATAAGTACTCCTGTTTGCTTTCAGGCTCTCATTGCACAGAATAAATACTGTTTTCTATCCTTTTATTTTTAGTCTATGAATTCCATTTTGGATTAAATGTGTCCCTTGTTTGCAAAATACAGTTAGGTTTTGTTTTATGATCCAGTCTGTCAACCTATGCCTTTTGACTGGGGATTTGACACAGTAATAACTCTCAATATGAAAGCTACTACTGTCCCACCCTTAACAATAGAAGAGATCTGTAATAATCATATAGCCACAAAGACAAACCAAATATTGACATACAGTATCTAATAATGCAGCAACTATACCATTAATAATAAAAATGAACTCAACAATAATAGCATAAATTATATATCTAAACATTAATAAAGTAATCCTATAAAATGGAGAGGGAGGGGAAGGGAAAATGCAAGAAGGACAGTTAGAAAAGTAAAGTAAAGGAAAATGAAAAGGAGGAGAGAAAAATTCAGGACCTAATTAAAGAGTAAGAAAAAAATTAATAGAAATAGATAAAACTAACAGAGAAGAACAAACAAGAAAAAGAAAAAAGAGACTAAAACAAAGAACAAATGAAAGGAAGAAAAAGAAACAATCCCCTGAAAAACAACAGAGAAAAAGAGAAATGAGACCAAAAAATTCTTCCATGTGTTTAAATAAGTGCCCCAGCCAGGTGCTGCAGGCTTGGAATCCACCAGACCTGTGGAGGGACGGTGAGTCAGGACTGACCCCTGTTCTGTTCCCGCACTCACTGCTGTGCGTGTGAAAGTCACTCCTGCCCCGCCTTCCTCACGCGGTGGAGTTGGTCAGGGTCAGTGGTGTGATGTCTGCGCAAGTGTTATGGAAAACGATACTGAGAGGAAAAAATTGTTCTTAAAACTTTTTTCTCTTCGAAGCTGCCGAGCTCTGAACTGTTTCATGGCTCTGTAATTGCTTTCGTGACCCCTGTAACCATGAGAGCATGATCAAACCTAATCGTATCAAGCTTTGCAGTCAGTAATCTAGTCTTGTGAGGGTCATTAATCTAGCCCTGTAATGATGGTCTCACCCTGTTAGCTAATCAGAACTGTTCTGTCCCACCTTTGTAACCCCTGCTTATGCCTCATATAAAAATGCTGGCTCACAGATACTCACTCACTGGCTTCTGTTGGAGTTGTCCTAGCCAGGACCACTGGTGCAAAATAAAACCTTTCACTACCTCCTGACTTCCTCAGGTGTCCTTCCTTTCCCAGACTCAGTTTTGTGGCAATGATACTAGGCTTTTTCAGACAGCTAAGGAACCAAGAGTGCACTTTGGAAAGGCAGAGAAAGATTTTTATTTGGCTATGCTGGCTCAGAGAAGCTCATACTTTGTGACTTCTGAGCCCCAAAGATAGTGTCACAAAGGTCTTTATTAAATCTGTGGCAGGGAAAAAAACAAGCTCAAACAAAGGCAGTTATTCAGCATGCCTTTGTATCTGGAGACCAGTTTAAAGAAATGTGTCTGATTGCCAAATTGACAAGGGGCATCCACCCCCTGTCAATGTTGATACATCGTGTCAACTTGAAAAGTTTAGAAGTTTAACTAAGCAACTCAGCAGGAAGCCAGTGTCCTCACTTTGTAACATCCTCATCCTGTGCTAGAGGAGGGCAGGGAGATGGTGTGAGTGCTACACCCGCCCTAGTGGTGGTAGCCTGCTTACACTACAAGGGAGGAAAAGAGGCTTGCTCTTCCTCGTTGTGCTCCTGTTGCTTTTGCTGTATTCTGACACCTTAAAGGCATGCCCCTGTGCCATGCCGCCCTGCCTTGGAGCCTGCTGATTACGGACCAAAACCTTCACAAACTGAGCTAAATAAACCTTTCCTTCCTTAATTTTGGGTGTCAGGTATTTTGACTCAGCAATGAGAGAAAAGTAACCAAGACAACCGCAGATTTATAATTCTAGCCATCTGGCCTGCCTTAGGTAGGGAATCTGATCTAAAATGAGAGGGGTGGGGATAGGTGCCACAAATTAGGGAGTGGTATGGGAGGGGAAAGGAGGAGAAGGAGCAGCTGCAGAGAACTGTGACACCCCCCATTAGCATATCAAAGTGTGGCCCATGCTGGAGCGGAGGATGTACTGGCTGTGGACAGAACTACGGAGACCTTGGAGACAGAGGATTGCCCTTTAAAATAGACCAATTTCTTCTTCACGAGGGCTGTATTCACTCCAGTTGCTCCCAAGTGTCCATCTGTGTACCCCATGCTACACCCTGGGCTGTAGCAACCTTCAAGCTGATCCCTGATCACACTGGCAGATGGGGAAAGCAGACACCACTGAGCTCTGTGCTAGATGGTGGGGGCGCTGCTGCATCACACACACTGTGGGAGCCAGTGCCAGCACTTTCAGACCCAGCCCCCTCTGAAAACTACACACATGCAACCTGGCTTTCACCACAGAGGGCAGAACCACAACGTCTTCCTCACCTGGGCTCACCACTGCTGAACATTTCAGGGGTCTGTCTAGCCTGCACTCTGTCCGTGCCTGAGGTCTCTTGTAGCCATCTCTCAACCAGTCATTGTAGTAGAGTGGCTCCAGAAACTCTAACGTATAGTTGTCCTGTGGCTTCTGATTCTCAGAGTAGCTCAGTGTTAAGAAATCAACCCCTTCCCAAAATGGCTCCTGATTAATCACTCTCCAGTATGGTGGGCATTGGGATGGATTTCTTTCCAGCTCTAGCTTGCCATGTAGAAGGAGTCACTTTCATAGCAAATCCCCACCCTGTATTTGCAGTTTACAATAGCTATGAGTTTTTCTTGGAGCAGACACCGCCAGCCTGGTCAGTGTTTCCCTGAGTCAGCCTCCATTTCCAGCGGTTAGCATTCCTGCCTGCTTCCTTCTTTTGTCTGTATTGACTTCAGTTTCCCCAGTTTTTTTGTGATTTCTAGTTTTCCTGACAGGTCTTTCCTGATTCCTAGAGCTTTTCTTCCTTTTGTCTTTGCTTAGTTGTTCTTTTCTAGGTGTTACTGTCCAGGTCCTGGAGAAACTGTGATATGTTTACGGTGCTATCTTTAACAACTCTGCCGTTGACTATTCACCTAGCCGTGTTTGATCCTTTCAGTGATACCCTGACCCTGTTAGTCCCCTGCTGAAAACTTCGCAACAGGCTCCTATAACACAGAAAATAAAATTCAAAGCCCACATCAAGCCCTATGATCATAGTCTCTGAATATGCCTCTTTTTGTAGGGTTCTTCTTGTTGCAGGCAACTGAGTTAGATAGAAATATTATAGGCAGTCAGATAAAGCTAAGCCCTCAAAGGAGCCAGTGCAAAAAAATGAGATACCTTGCAACTATGGGAGAGACCTCTAGCTCTGCGCCAGACCTCAAGACAAAAGATCAAACAAATCTACCCACATACCTCGCTAAGGATGAGCATCAGGGATTGATATTCTAAGGAGGTCTCTATCACCTTAAAAAAGCCAGGAAGAGTCACTAACTCAACCCCCTACAAGAAAAGTCCCTGTTCTGTATTCATGCCACTTGCTGCTTGACTCACTTCCCCATTTGATCCTGATTTAATCAATTTTACCTGAGCAATTATGCTCGCAATCTCTTTGGTGACCATAGTTTCATCCCAGCTCGTTTCCACCTTACGAGTTCCCACGTTTCCCACTTTGGACCCACCTCACATCCTGGATTTGCTCTATAAAATTCCCTAGGAAAGGCAGGTTCATAGGCAGCCCATCTGAGACACATTTTGTTGCTGTCTTGGACAGAAGCTTTCTTTCTCCCAATAAATATATTCTGCTCTTAACCTCCATTGTTCCTAAAATTCATTCTTTGATTTTAGAGAACACGAACTTACCCCAGATATCTAGCAGGTTGGGAGTTTCTTTCCCCATAAAGCACTGTAGTTGTGGAAAACAAGATACCAGATTTTTTCAGATGGTGTGAAGGACCAGTAGTGCACTCCGGCAAGGCAGAGAAAGGCTTAATTTGGAGGCTCCTTCCTCGTAACTTCTGAGCATCCGAAGACAGAGTCACAAAAGTCTATTAAATTTATGGTGGGAAAACAAGCCCAAAACAAAGGCAGTATTAAAAAATGACAGATTTATAACTCTGGCCATTTGGCCTGCCTCACTCAGGTAGGGAATCTAACCTGAGAACCTGTGAAACCCACTGTAAGGTTGGCGGAGAGAGCAGGTACAAGGCACCGCAACAGAGAGAGGGGAATTTTATTGGAATGGAAGCGACGAGCGGGACTCTACAGATAGAGACCTGCACATCGTTGGTGGAGAGGCAAGGAGCTAGGTTTATGTATACATAGATAGAGGGGGCAGACCCCGTTCAGAATAGTGCGAAAATTTTAGGGAGTGGTTTTGGGTTTTTTTGTTTGTTTTTCCGGTACGAGGATTGAACTCACGACCTTGCGTTTGCCGACAGGCGCTGCGCCGCTGAGCTAAATCCCCAGCCCCTAGGGAGTGGTTTTGGTTTTGAGCAGCCAGGACATTTCTGGGAGGGACTGACATTTGTGGATTAGGTTTAGAGCAGGACGTCTGTCTGTCGGGGAGGCTGGGTTGGCTTTTGTAGTTTTGCCATGGGGGCTGGGACTGGAATGGACTCTAACATTCACTCTTACAAAGTGGCCCAAGCTGGAGGAGTGCGCTTGCTGGCAGAAATCACTCTGCTCCTGGGAGACCCAGGATTGCCCTTGAAGATCCCAATTTCGTCTTCACATTGACTGATGCCCATAGCAGCCTTCTTTGCTACTCACTGAACACTATGGGTACATTCCTGTCCCAGAACTTTCACACTGCTTCTTTTGCCTAGGATGTATAGCTGACTTTGTCACTTTTCTTGGTTTTGGGGTTTTTTGTTTTGTGAGACAGGGTCCCACTATGTAGTTCAGGCTGGCCTCCTGCCTCAGCCTCCCAAGTGCTGGGATTACAGGCGTGCACCACCATGCCTGGCACTTTGTCACTTTTATGGCTTTCTTAACAGTGTGTTACTTAAGGTTTACAACAGCTGATCAAAAAATAAAGTGAATGTTTACTTTTTAAAATATTTATTGCAGTAAAACACATTGTTATTAATTCTTCTCACATGCTCTCCTTTCACTTTGAGTAAGTGTATCCCGTCACTCTTTCTATTTTCTGAACCAGTGTTGGAAATCTTTCCTGTTTTTATTTACATTTTCATGGCTGCCTCAGTGTCCTGAATTGATTCAAAACATTTGCCTTTCCTGGTCATTTTGACCTCAGGAAAGTCTCAGAAGTTGCATGGTGCCACACCTAGTGAATGAGGGGGATGAGGACGCACCATAATGATGTTACAAGCCTGCCTTCCTGTTGGGTGGTATGCAGCAGTGATATTTTTTATCATACCTCATACAGACACTCATGAAAGAGGACTTCCAGAACTGCTTCACAAACTGACAAGAATGATGGGATAAATGTGTTCCAAGTAAAGGGGACGACTCTGAGAGGGATTCATGGCAATGTGTCTTTCACTGTAATAAATTTTAAAAATGTAAACATTTACCATGTATTTTAACCACATCTTATATTTAAGGAAGTTCTTAGTAAGGCAAGAAAATTGGCAAGAGCATAAAATTCTTCTTCACCTCTGCTTGTCCCTTACCTGCTAAAACAAGGCAAGAAAATCAGTCCATGTGGAGATACCATGGTTAAATTTTGGATATTGAAGTGAGAGGGCATGGGAGGAAAGAAAGTAAGAAGGCTTCTCACATTACAGAGAAAAACAGTTGCCTTTAACACATATTAAATGTTTACATCAATTCTATAAAGTAACAGGATTGCCTGCTGTTTGTTATCATTGAATAATAGTGAAACACTAAAGAAAAAAGAATTCATTGTAATGCAGCTAAGGTCAGTATCTTGAACTATGTAGCAATGTTTAAATTAGCTTAAAGATCACTAGCATGTACTTAGTTACCTTTCTTAATCTCATCTAAAAAAGTGACCAAATATAAACTGAGTTAATACTATGGAAGTATAAATTATGCAAGGTAATTGGAACATATTCCAATCATGCTATGAATTTTTTAAAAATATAAACCATGAGCAGAATTCCAGTGTAAATTTACAACAGAAATCAGTATCACATAAGGTAAGTTAGTCTCTGAGTAGCAAAGAGCCATTTAGCCTACTGAAGATAAGATATGAAGGCTTTTTTGTGTGAAGGCTTCTCAAAGAGACATTGTGACTCTGATGGCACAATCATCAAGAATTTGACTCTTTGCCAACTCTTGGACTTTTTTATTAGTTGAAGGATTTTATGAGATATAAGGAACATATCCAAATCCAAAGGCTTTAACAGAACAAATGGATGTGTTTGTGGAGTCAAGAGAGGACTGAGAATTCTTTTAGTATAACCCCAGACTGAAACATTCTCCCTTCTAGCTTTTGAATACTGTATATCAATTGATTTAAGTAGATAAGGGTCAGTGAAATCAGGATATAGACAGTGAATCCTCACAAGCTACATCTTTCAGGAAGTATAGGTTAGCAATTTTAGTACACCTGCCCATTTAAAAACCCTTCTGCATTTAAAAAGGGTTTATTTTTTATGGATGATCACTCTATGAGCCCCTTCTGCCACAACCTCAGTTCTCCTATAAGACCAGGCCTGTCTAGACAGAGAATCAAATCTTCCTAGGTGCTCAGTGATTGAATCAAAAATGTGTAGGTAGCCCAAGCCTGATGTTGAACTCTCTCTGGAAAGAAAAGAGAGGGAGGTGAGGAATCGCAAGATGGCAGAGTGGTCAGCAGTAGAGAAAGAACCAGACAGGGACAGAGGGCAGAGAGATCAGGGGGCACCGCACAGCTATGAGAGAAGTCGGCATGCGTAGGTTCCTATGGATTTGGCCGACTTCTTGCTAGACCTATATCCTAAGTGTTTAGATTTTTCTATTAGTTTTTTTTTTTTTACTATTGTGAGTTTATTTTTAATTAAAATTCCTACATGGTAATTGTTGAAATATAGGAAAGCTATAGATTAGTGGGAAGTGAACTTCCTAGCGAGTTTTCTGAAACCTCTATTTTTAATAACTTTTAGCTTTTCTGCATTTTTTAGGTAGGTGGACTTACCGTATTCAGTGGTACTTCTGTCTGTTTTCCCCACATTTGCATGTCTTATTTTTGACTGTCTTACTGTGCTGGTTAGGGTGAAGTTAGTACGAGCTGGTTCCTCGCAGTTTCAGAGGCATCAAGAACTTGGCTCTGCTGCACTTCCTGCCCTGACACGTAAGCCATGAGCCACCCTCTGGTTGAGAGTTTACTGCCTGAGAAAGTAGTTTTCAGGGACTCATTGCTGTAGAAGTGGCTGCTACTATCAGCCCAATACGCTGAGCAGGAAGAAAAGCATGGTTGTCCCAACTCCTTCAAATAGAATTTTAAAATTATTCACCTGATGTTTTTCCCAAGAACCCTTTATAACTCTTAGCATTTAACTCTGGAATTTTGTTGGAAATTTCTATGGGCACTTGTGGCATGGGCCGTGATTTGTCCTCTACTTTTCTGTTTCAATCAGCTTTTCTCAGATAGGAATTCTGGCATGCTAATGCTAGTTTCTATTATTTTAGTAGGATTCAGAGCAGAAGGAAGAATTACACAGGAGTTTAGTCTTTTTCTCTTTCTTTCTTGCTTTCTTTCACCTGTCTCTCTGTCTCTCTGACTTTCTCTCTCTTTTTGTAGCACTGGGGATGGAATACAAGGCCTTCATATTGAACTATATTCCTAACTCTTTTGTTTTTCACCTTGAGGCAGGGTTTGCTCAGTTGCCCAAGCTGGGCTCCAACTTGCCATCTTCTTTTTTTTTTCCTTCAACTTGCCATTTTCTTGCCTCAGCCTCCCACAGTGCTGAGATTACAGGTGCACATCACCAGCTCAGCCTGCATCTTTATCTAATCTCTCCCACCTCTGAAGTTTTAACCTTTCTTCTTTATTCTTTTTTTTTTAAATACAACACATAATTACTGTTTTTTTACTTATACTAGGTTAGAAAATGAAGCAATAGCAACCATTCTTCTTCCACCTCTCTTCTAGCTCCTTACCAAAAGGAACAGATTTTCCTGATAGCTTGGATTCCAGGACACACGTGAAGCCATATTTATCAGCTGGCACCTTAGTCACTTTCCTGTCACTGGGACAAAATACCCAACACCACTTACAGGAAGAGAGGTTTACTGTGGTTCGTGGTTTTAATCTATGGTTGGCTCTAAGGCAGAAAAAGGATGGCAGAGGGTCATAGCAGAGGAAAAGAATTCAACTGATGGCAGTGAGGAAGCAGAGAGAGAGAAGGGAGAAGCCAGGGACAAGAATACACCCTTCCTGATGCTGGGCTTGGTGGCGCACGCCTATAATCCCAGTACTCAGGAGGCTGAGGCAGGAGGATTGTTGCGAGTTTGAGACCAGCCTGGGCTACAAAGTGAGCTCAAGGTCAGCCTGAACTGCACAGCACACCCTATCTCAAAAAGACAAAGAAAAAAAAAAAAAAAGAACACACCCTTCCAGGTCATACACTCAGTGACTGACCCCCAACCAGATCCTGCCTCCTAACAGCAAGCCAGCTACAGTTCTCCCATGAGCTAGTCACCTTCCACACACATGAGATGACTGGAGGACAGTTCAGGTCTCAACCATAACACTGAGTGAAGTCACTATATACTCAAATTGTCCTTACACAGAGCCTCTAAACATCAAGAAGAAAATGATCAACAATCTAATAGGAAAATGGGCAAAGGACATGACTAGTTTATAGAAGAAGAGTTCATATATAAAACAGTGCTCAACTTCACTCTTACTAAGAGACATGCAAATGAAAAGCACCCTGGGATGCCACTTTTTAGCTATCAGCTCAGCAAAATCCAAAAGTTTCCCAGCATCTTCTGCTGACAAGGTTGTGATGATACAGTGATCTTTATACATTGTTACTGGAGGGTAAAACTGGTGTTATCCCTTAGAAGGGTAATTTGGCAATCATCTGTCAAAATTACAAATTCAGTTTGACACAAAAAGTCCTTTTATGAAATTATATCCCTGAAGATACATAAAGCTGCCCATAGGGGAAATACCTGTGAGTAGGCAGGTCATTCACTGTAGCACTATCTATAAAGCAGAAGTAGAAGAGTGGGTTAGATTTGCCTAGTTCTTGCTTCATCAAAGAGATCCTCTTAAATCTTCCCGATGTGACACAGACTGAGAGCAGTGGAGAAAACCGCAAAGGTGGGTGGTGTAAGAGCGCTGAGAACACAGTCTGTGAGGGTGTGTTATTCATTCATTTATGCAACAAATATTCATTGGCACTTACAGTATGCCAGGCCTTACTGTATGTCAGGTCTGAGGTGCAGTGTGTAGCAGCAGCTAAGGATAAACCTCTTGTCATCATGGGCCATTATAATGAGAAAAATCGATGAATAGATATATAATATCAGCCCTGTTTATAATAGCAAAAAATTGGAAGTAGTCCAGGTGTCTACCTTAAAGGGTACTGGTTACACAGACTATGGTATAGCCCCACAGTGGAATATTGTGTGGCAATGAAATAAAATAGGAAAGCTTTCATTACACTGATAGGGAAGTATATCTAGGGTATATTGTTAAATGAAAAAAGCAAGATAGTGCACAATATGTACTATGCAGTCTCAAAAATAGAAGAAATAAAAATATGTCCACATTCCCTTGCTTATGCTTGGAGAAAGATTAGAAAGCTACAGAAGAAACGGTACGCTGAGTACATATCACCTTCATAACTAAGAAAAGCAAGTGAACAATAAGGCAGCCACCAGCCTGCCAAAAATGAGAAAGTCCAGCAATATTGAGTGTCCTCACGGATGTAGAATAACATGCCTGGCTGGAACGAATATTAATTTATATAACCATTTTGGAAAAACAGCTTTACATTAATTAATAAAATGGAAGATAAGCATCGTTTATGACTCATTAATTCCATTACAACTCTTAGATCCCCGAGAAAACTGCACACATAAATGCCATGGTACATGTCCGAGAGCACACACTGCAGGCGGAAGTGACCCAAACATCTACAGAACAGCGGTGGCTTGGACTTTCCTTTTTCCTACTGACTGGTCTTGACACCTGTGTGTGAAGTCATTTGACCTATATGCTGTGATTCATTTCCAGGCTCCCAGTTCTGTCCATTGGTCTGTATGCCTGTCTTTATGCCATGGAAATAAGATTATGTCATCCGGGAACAAAGGTAATTTTACTTTTTCCTTTCCAGCTTGGATGCCTTTTATTCTTTTTCTTGCCTCATTGTCAAAATAGTGTTGGAAATTTGAGACAGGCAATTAATTATATTTGTAGAAAACCTTTCTGAGTTCACAAAAGCATCAGACCTAATAAACAAATCTACAAATCCACACACAAAACACAAGAGACAAAATCAGTTGCATTTCTATAATTTAGCAATGAATGATCCCAAAGGAAAGAAAACATCACGACTTGTACACTGAAAACTGCAGCCAAAAGATGGAAGCAATGCACATTTCTATCAACTGATAAATACATGAACAGAATAAAGCACATCATACAATGAAACACCATTTATTTATTTATTTATTTATTTATTTATTGATACCAGGAATCGAACTTAGGACCTTGCACTTGCCAGGCAGGTGCTTGTGCCACTGAGCTATATCCCCGGCCCTGAAACATCATTTAGCTGTAAATAAGGAAACAAGTTCCCATATGTGCTCCTACATGGGTGACTCTCAAAAATTCTTCCCACATGAAATAAACAAAATAAGTAAATACACATAGACATAGTGCCTGCCAGGGATTGAGGGGAAAGGGGTTTGAGGAGTGCCAGCTTAATACGTCTGGGGCTTGATTGGGGGGTGATGAAAATGTTTTGTAACTACATGGGTGGTTGTGCAATTGTACCAGATGGTGCTGAACTGCACAATTGAAAATGATTAGTTTTATGTCACATAAATTTTACCTTAATTTTTTTCCAAATGTTTTATTCTGTAGTATCCCATGCTACATGATGGTTGTAATATTTATATTACCTCTTTGAGGATATATATTTTGTTCCTGTAAATAAGCTGGTTTTCTTAGTTGCTTTTTCATATAATTAGCTTTTTAGAGATAACTGATAATCCTAAATTGCTTGTTCATCTTCAAGAGAGGGAAACAAGTAAGCTAAATGAACTGCTGGCACCTGGGCATGGTAATTTGGACCTCGAATGTCCCCCAAAGCCCCACATGCTAAAGGCTTGGCCCCAGCTGAGAGCTCTGCTGGGAAGTGGTGGGACTTTCATGAGGTAGGACCTTGTGGGGAGTCTGCAGTCTTTAAGGGTATGCTTTTGAAGGAGATAGTGGGTCCCTAGTCCTTCCTCTTCTTTTCTTTGTTCCCACATTATGAGGTGAGCAGCTTTGCTCCACTACACTACTATGATATGCTGCCTTGCCAAAAAGCAGTGGGGACAAGCAACCATGGACTTAACCATGAAAACTGTGAGCCAAGATAAGCCTTTCTCTGTACATGTAAATTATCTCAGATATTTGTTATAGCAATAGAACGCTGACTAACAGTAGGATTTTTGATCTGTAAACTCCACTCTAGATGCCTGCTGGGCTTTGTGTGGGATTACCCGATAGCAGAATATGGTTAGGATTTTCCTTTGATTTTATCAGATTCTCTAGAAAAGGCTCTAAAATTCTTTTCCCTGGAGGAAAAACCACAGCCGTCAGCATTGTGGGAACTGAGTAGCCAGGGAACACAGATTTATTTTCCAATTACATATAAAAGTTGACACAAAAGTTTGTTATAAAACAAGAAATGTAAGTGATCTTTTTTACATTGACAGTCTCCAATACTGTCAGCATACATTTAAAATTTTAAAATGCTCGTTTTAATAAAAGCTTATATTACGTAAGACTTAATAGGCACTTAATATATACTCCCTGCCAAGACAAAGTATATTAAAAGAGAAATATAAACAAGTAATAATATTTTACATGGCATTAAACAATAAACCTGAAAGGGGAAAAATATTCAATATGAGAAAGAGTAAAGAACATTTACAGTAGGGAATATCAAATGTATATATTTAGAAAGCATGATAAAGTTAAGAAAGAAAAGTATACTTAAAATTATAGCCCCTTGGGGCTGAGAGTGCAGGCGTAGAAAGCACACGCTTAGCACTCACAAGGACCTGGGTGTAACGCTCCCCACCACCCCTGCCAAAAGCACAGCTCTTTCTTTATCTCTAATACAGTGGGCAATTTCTCAGAATAACTAAGGAAACATCACTGATATCCTCTCCTCCCACAGTTGACAGTGAAAACACCATCCAAATAACAAGACCATGTTTCCTACCTCATATACAGCATAAAGTTATCACTTCGAATTTATAGACTGGCGATGCTTTTTCTATTTTACTTATGGCCAGTGAAAAACTCTTACTAAAATTCCCGCCACAAGGCTAGCAATAGCAAGAGCTAATGCTGTTCCACGATAGAAAATCAACTGTCTCCCTGTCAAGATCTCTCCAATGGTAGGAAGCACATACTGATTTTCTTCCAGTGCCATCAGTTGAGCAGTCTGACTCTCCGGTCTGATAATATCAGGTAAAATCACGCCATCAGTTACTTCTCTTTCCAGGTTCAGTTGATCTGTTTGAAGAAAACAGTGAGGCACTTACTAGGACTGAGTCAAGTAAAATTATATTACTGAAATTTACATGAGAATATATTATAAAAAATGACCATGAAACTCCGGCCGCATTATGTTAGAGTACAGAAAAGCACGCCTTTCGGTACCTGTTGGGGTCAGCGTGGGGTCTTTACTGCCTTTTAGCCCAGCTCGAATCTGTGCCTAAAAGCAAGGTCACATGAGGAAATGAGGCATAAGTCAAGCCAAAATAATAATTTTTCTTTAAATTTCAATGTATAGCTACTGCTAAAGCTACTCTTGAAGGGTTATAATATTCAGCACAACCTTTCACATTTCTAAAGAAGCCATCCCACACGAGCAAAGCACCAAAGCTAGTGGTCTCCCCCGCTGAGGCTTGGCTCATAAAAGCTCCCTATGGCCATAGTGGCAGGGTTGACATATTCTTCGTACCTGTGCCCCTTGGTGTTCTGAAACACGGGTAAATGGAATAAAACCTAAACGTCAGTGGTGTCATCAACTACAGGTCACTTTATGATCAACCTGAATGCCCTGTACGCTCTATTCTCTCAATAAAGCAAACTGAATTTAAGAAAGATATAATACACTGCTACTAGGCAAATTCAAATGGATTTGAAATCTGAAGAGAGGTTAAAGCTTGGACGGAAAGAGCTGATACCCCTAAACTCATCTGGGTGTCCCCTTGTTAAGAACCCCTCACCTAAGGCAACCATCCTTCCATCTCATCTCACGTCTCCACAAATCAAGTTCACAGTTCAGTCCAGAGATGTTCACGGGGGTCAGGATCTTGCTCTCTACCCATATATTCTGCCCCCAAAGTACTGCCCAGAGACCACAGATACTTAACATACTGCATTTTAGTAAAGAACGGACAAAAATATTTTTTAAATAAACCTAAAAAAGAGATAATCACTATAAACAAGAAACAATTTTTCCAAGTTTACTGTATCAAACAGGAAAATATGTGTAAGTGAACTTTTTAAAAAGATTGGATCTCTGGTAAACAGATACTAAATCAGTTCTGGATAACAAGGAAACGTGCTGAAATGAGACTTTTGTACATCTCCATCCAACTGCCTAGCATATCAGACGCACTTCATGGTCCACTGTGAGTGCTGGTGGCAGGGGCATTGTATTGTTCTGACCTTAACGGTTCCTTACTGTGGCATGGGATCAAGTAGAGCCACATTCTAAAATCAGCACATACACCGTTACCTGCTCTGCAGCTCCATTCCAGTTTGTTCTCAGGATGCACAGCAAATAGAAAAGGGCTTGAAAGAAGACACAAACTGTCAATCCAGACCAGAGGCCTGTGGGTAAAACAAGAGTATCAGAGTTTAGATTTTCTTCACCTCTGTTCCCTTGGCCATTAAAATTCTTCCCTAATAATCCATAATTTGTGGAGCAAACCAGTTAAATTAACTTCCCTTCCAAAAATTTTAGGTCAGCATGGATCAGGGATTACACACAAATCAATCACTGATTTACAGGGATTATACACAAATACAGCACCTACTATGTACAATAGCAATCAACTCATTACTGGATAAAGAAGACAGGACCTTAGAGTCTAAAGGGTGAACAGTTCTTTGCTTTTTTTTTTTTTTTTTAAAGTAAAGATGAAATGTAAAACCACAGAAGCTCACTAAGAACAGGGATATTGCTATAGTTAAATGGTATTTCCCCAGTGTCAGCCATAGTTTCTCGTAGAGAGGCAGTGTGACAATTTGCCAGTTCTGTTCCCAAATAGAATGATGTATTCCAGTTTGAAATTCACCAAACACTCCATGGCCCCAGCCTATACCCACCACTAAAATGAGGGAGGATAGTGAAGACAATTACTCATTATGCCACCAAACGGCGGTATTTCCAAGAAGACAAGAGACTGAGCCTCTGCTTCTGTTTGGATAAAATAAAGCTTGGCTACCAGCTGAAATCTGAGTTTCATAAAGGAATGGGGAAACAATAAATGGTAAAAAATTTGACTAGATACAGAGCAAAAAGAATTTTCTCAATATATATTAGAGCATTCATTCAGTTCTCCCACAAGAATTCTTTTTCAATGCTGGGTATCAAATCCAGGGCCTCCTGTATGATAGGCATGTACCCTACCACTGAGCTTCAGAATACCGGTAGGGTCATGAGGGTTTCATGGAAGAGTTTCACCAAACCTTTATCCATTCTTTTTTTTTTTTTTCCCCCAGTACCAGGAATTGAACTCACGACCTTGTGCTTGTCAGGCAGGCACTTTGCCGCTGAGCTAAATCCCCAGCCCCACACCAAACCTTTATAAAAACAGATGATTCTTACACTACTTAAGTTGTCCCAAGGCATACAAGAAAGAAAGATTTCAAACTGACTTTATGAGGTGAGTTGTTATGTTTCATGTCTAGGGGTCCCCGGTAGCCTCGTGTACTCAGAGATGGGGCTTCTGGAGGTGAGTGAATCACAGGAGCACTAAGTCTGAAGCAGGCGGTCACTGGCACCTGAGGCAGCAGCGTGCACCTCCCTCCCACGACTCCTCCTTCTGCTCTCTGCTTCCTGAAAGAGCTGCCGTGAACAGCTCTCCTCCATGGCAGGCCCTCGGCTCGTGCCACTTTGGCCCTGAAGCCAAATGACTGTGGACTGAAGCCTCTTTAAAAATGTGGACCAAAATATACCTCTCCTCTTTTAAGTTGTGAGTGCTGAGTATTTTGTCCCAGGGACAAGGAAAGTGACTAACACATGAATACAACATTAATAGCAAAACCTGACAAACACATACAAAAAATAAAACTGTACATCAAAGTGAGCCCATGACAGATGTCTGTAATCCTAGCACTCTGGGAGGCTGAGACAGGAGGATCACATGTTCAAGCCCAGTGGAGCAACTTAGCAAGACCCTCTCTCAAAATAAAAAGGCTAAGGATGTAGCTCAGCGTGAAGGCCCTGGATTCAATCCTCAATACCACAAAAACAGACAAATACAAAGCCCTGCAGATCAGTCCTACCTATAAAATTCTTTAATAATAAAATATTAACAAAAGGAATCTAGCTGCCCAATAAAGGAACAACATATAATCAAGATAGCTGAGTACAAGGAAACTAATTAATGTCATTTATCTTTCCATTAGATCTAAGGGTAAAGGTGATTAGATCATTTCTAAGGGCACCAAAAGAACACCTGACAAAATTCAGAACCATTTTTGTTGGAAACATTAAATAGATTCCATAGACACTTCTTGAACATGATTAAAATAAAAACAAAAACAGATATGTACTTATTTCAGCCCCAAATTCAACCATCATTTAATAAACACTGGGAGTGTTAGCATGGAAGTCATGATGCAACGTTCCACCACCACCACAACTCGTTACACCACTAGAGGCACTGCGCAAGAAAAAGAAATTGGTGGTATGCAGGCTGAAAAGGAAAAATATACAATTGAGTTTTGCAAATAATATAATTGTGTACCTGAAAAACTCACAGTTATCTACTCAAAACTACTATAAATAAGGAGGGATTCATAATTGTAAGAGCTATAATTATTAATAGCCTTCATCTATACAAACAATTCTTAGTTTCATGGTGAAAGAGGTATTTTAGTCTCTTTCTTTCCTCTTGCTGTAAGAAAATACCAGAAGCTGGGTAATTTATAAAGGACAAAAAGTTTATTGTGGTTCATGGTTTTGGAGGCTGGGAAGGCAGCAGTATCTGTTTAGCTTCTGCTCGAATGTTGAAATCCAGAAAGCCAAAAATACTTAAAACCACTACTCCCATGATGAAAAAGGTCATAGGAAAGGGGAGAAATCAAATTCTGAGAAAGTATTGATCACACAATAAAGAAGTGACAACTATTTCATTTGTGTGACATAAATTAAATTAAATTCCCATCTTCTGTGCTACGAGCCGATGTTGTTTTAGGTATACAGAAATACATTCTGCATGTACTGATATACAGTAAGGATTATAAATTTGGTAGGAAAATTATTGGTGACTTAACAGCAACACTGTTTGGTAACTCTCTTCTTACTCATCTGTGTACATAATTATTTTTAAGACAGTAAATTTAATAGCATTTTCAGGTAGATGCAGCTTTAAGTCATTAAAAGCTCCTGGAATTTCATCAGCTAGGACTAGCAATGCAAACGAATGATAAATTTTTAAATACAATTTTTTCATTGTTATATTACATGGCCAAATTATTTCAGAATTTGGTTTTCTCACACACCCCCACATAGTTTTCTTTTTTTTCCTATAGGATTATTGCCCAAAATTGATAAAACATGACTCAACAGAAGCAAGCTTTTCCAAAATGTTCACCTGATACTGGAGCATGAAAGCTGTGTCAGAGAAACATCTGCTTCATGCAAACACAGACGGCTCCAGGTGCCGGATGGACTGGCAGGTGGATTTCTGAGTCAACTCCTGAGTCTTTGGCAAGACTGTGTTTTTTATTTTTATTTATCTTAGTTCATGTTGAGAGCACACAGTGATTACAGTCATCGTGGGGAGGTGAGTGCACATACATAACACATCCTGACTCTTTCTTCCTCCCCTTTGCCTTCCTTCCCTCCCCCTCCCAAGACCACATTTATTCTCTACAGAGACACAGTGGTACCACCCTGAGATGAAACTTGAGAATAGTTTCCTTGAGGAGGGATGAAATAGATGTGAACAACTGGAGCTGTACACCTCTGCTTTCTCCCCCTGGAGGAAAACAGATGCCAAGGGTTAACCCCTAAGGAGGGTAATAGGTGGTTGAGTTAGAAGCAGTGTTTACTGGATATAATAAGTGCTAAGACAAACTCCATTGTCACAGCTGCTGTAAACTCTCAGCTCTTCCTTTCGATCCCTTCACGGACATGAAAGATATCATAGCAGCACAACTGGCCTGACTTGGTAGCGAGATTGGGGCTGAGTTCCGGAATTAGTGTCAAACAGAAAGGAGCCAACAAGGAGGCCAGGTGATGGAGACATTGCTAGGGCAGCCAGGAAGGCCTGGGGCAGCTGAAATACTATGTGGAATGCAGGCATGAGGTCAGGCCACTGACGAAGGCCTGCAATATGAACATCTAGGAGCAAAGCCAAGACTTCTGAGAAGTATGCAGAACACAGGGCCAGAAGCACTACCACCATCCTGGTAAACCAACATTCCAAGAGCAGAGACTTGGAAGAATGCCAAAGAACAAGAGAGGGCAGTAAACTAAGGGCAGGGAGTGTGAACTCCAAGAGACAGGGAGAGCACAGGGCTTGACATACACTGGCACTCCATGAATGTTCACTGAATGAATGAGGGAATCATGAAACCCAGATGAGAGGGACAACACACAGCACCAACAAGTGTGGTTCTGGACTCACACTACCTGGATTCCGATCCTGCCTCACCCCTTCATAACTGAGGGACTTGGAACAGTTACTTAACCTTGTCAGGTTTTAAATTTTTCACACAATAAAACAAGCTAATGAGATATTCTATCTTATGCAGTTGTCATAAATTTATTTTTTTCTGGCCTTAAACTCACAGCAATCCTCCTGCCTCAGCCTCCTATGCTTCGACTACAGGCATGTACCACCATGCCTGGCTACACAGTTGTCAAAAATTTAAATGGCATAATGTGCATAAAGAGCCTAACACAGTTTTGACAAAAGCTTTTTATGAATATTATCTCATATCCTGTAAATTTAACTATCATATTATTTTACACTGGAAATGAAATACTGAAGGATATAGAAAAATCATTAAAATCCTAATGCAGAAGTCCTTGCTAGAACAATAAGGCAAGAAAAGGTAAGGAAAAAAACTTGGAAGGAGTAGAACCATCTCTTTTTGCAGATCACATGACCAGAAATGACCAATCTGTAAAGAAAATTAAGAAAAGAATTCTAGCTTTTTATTCTTTTAGATGCTATTGACCAAAGAAGTAAAAGTTGTATGTTGAAAATTGAAAAACACTATTCTAAGAAATTAAAACACAAATAAATGGAAATGTATCCCATGTTCATAGATGGCAGCTTAATACTGTTAAGATGGCAGCACTTTCCAAAATAATCTACAGATTTATTGTAATCCAGATCAAAATTCTAATAGTCTTTCATACCAAAATAGAAAAGCTGATCCTCAAATTCGTATGGAATTATAAGGAGCCTGTCTTGGTTACAGAGATAAAATACCCGATGCCCAAAATTAAGGAAGGAAATGTTTATTTAGCGCACAGTTTGTAGAGGTTTAAGTCTGTAATCAGCTGGCTCCAAGGCAGGGTGGCACATGGCACAGGAGCAACACTTCAAGGCAGCAGAAGACAGTACAAGGCAGCAAAAGGAACAAGAGCAAAAGTGGGGAGAAAAAGCCTCTTTTCCTCCCTTATATTATAAGCAGGGTATCCCACCCCCCCAAGGTGGGTGTACCACTCACACCATTTCCATGCCCTCCTCTTGCACAGGATGAGGATATTCACAAAGGATGGACCCTGGCTCCCTGCTGAGTCACTTAGTTAAACTTCTCAAGTTGACACAATGTAACAGCCATTACAATTCATCCCTTGTCAACTTGGCAACCAGACATATTTCTTTAAACCAGTTTCCAGATGCAAAGGCATGTGTATTCTTCTCATTTCACAACATGAACATTGTAACACAGGTTTAATAATCCTTAAGAACCAGTATTGGGTCTATCAATATTATATTACATTAGAACCATAACATTCTGCCCCGCAACCCTGAAAGACTCATGCACATCCCTTTATGCAAAAGAACATTTAGTCCATCTCCAAGAGTTGCCAAAGTCCTAACAGTTTCAGTATTGCTGAAGAGTCCAAATCCCAAGTCTCCTCCTAGATGTAAGGCCAACTCTAAGATGCAGGCCCCTATACAAATGAAAGGATAGACACTTCCAACATTCAACACACAAAATACACATTTTCATTCCAAAAGCTACAAATGGAAACACAAAGGAAAGGGACCCAAGCAAGTCCAAAACCCAGCAGGGCAAACATAAAGTCCTGTAGTTCCATGTCCAGCATCTGAAGCAATCTGTGGCAAACTGTGAGCTCCAAAAGGCTTGGATGGCTCTACCCCTATGACACTTCTACTGGTTATAGCTCCCACAGCTTCTCTTCCACTTTGCTCCCTCCTTGCAGCTTTCCTTAGACAACCCATGTTCCTGGCTTCTCCAAACTTCTGGGGTCTCCACTGCACCTTTGGCTTCTCACAGTTTCTCCCTTCTCAGTGTGCCCTCTCAGGGGCACACTGCCTGGCCTCCCAGGCCTTCTGAAATCAAGGTGGGAGCCTTTTTCACCTCAGAACTCTTGCATTCTGCATGCACCTAAAACCAGCACCACGTGGATAATGCCAAGGTCTGCTGCCAGCTGGAGCAGTAGCCAGGCTTTCCTCTCTCTTGGCTATAGCAGTCAAGTGCCTATATTGCTGGGCACTCTGAATCCAATTCTGAGGAAGGAATTTTCCATGTTCCATTCTGGAACATGGTACTTTGTGGCTTTCCCCCCCAAAGCAAAGTCTTTCACTTTTGCAGGTTTGAGGGTGCAAAGGGTAGAAACTCGCTGCTCCTACTGATGCCCTCAGGCCATCTTTTATATTTTCCTGTTCCTTCTCAGCAGTGGAGATCTCCTCAGCTCTGTCTTTACAGTCCACAGCTTTACTGGAGCTTCCCTTCTGGCCAAACGCATAACATTTTAAATCATTCTGCTAGGCTCTTCCCTCTTGATTCTCAATATAAATCTGGCTAAAAGCCCCCCAACAATAGCCACGCCATTGCCTCATTTGACTGCCTTGAAATTTCTTCTGCCAGATTAGTTAGTCCACCACCTTTAATCTCAGTCTCAGGCAAAGTCTCTGGACAGGAGGAGCAAAACGCAGACAAACTTTCTGCCAAGCCATAATACACACATCATCTGGAGACCAGCACCCATTGCAGTCCTTCCCGGCAGAAACCCCCTAAGCCTGGCCTTTACCAGCAGGCTTTTTCTCAGCCTTCTGGTCTTCTGAGCTCTGACCAGAATCTCCCATACAGAAGAGCCTAAGGTGTTCCAGCTGTACTGTTTCAGGCGGCATCTCTAAATCTTTCCAAGTTCTTCCCACAAGCCATTCCCAAAGGCTCTTGAACCACGTGGTCAGGTACAGTCACAGCAATGGCCCCATTCCCAGTAGCAAATTCTGTCTTGGTTGCTTTTCTCTCCTTGCAGGAACAAAATACCTGATGCCCAAAATTAAGGAAGAAAAGGTTTAATTATTAGCTCACAGATTGTGGATGTTTCATGTTTTCTTTTTTTTTAATTTATTTTTTTTGTTTTTTCTCTGGTACCAGGAACCGAACTCACGACCTTGCGCTTGCCAGGCAAGCGCTTTTGCCGCTGAGCTAAATCCCCAGCCCCAGATTGTGGATGTTTCAGTCCACAAGCACCTGGCACCAAGGCAGGGTGGAGGGCACGGGGCAACACTTCAAAGTGGCAGAAGACAGCAAAAGCAGCAAGAACAAAAGGGGGAAGAGCAAGCCTCTTTTCCTCCTTTTATATTGTGAACGGGCCACCCCCATCCCCCAGGGTGGGTGATATGGTGGATACATTGTGCCAACTTGGGGAGTCTAGTCAACTTGGTTTGGCTAAGTGACTCAGCAGTTCTGCATCTTGAGGTGAAAAGGACATGCCCTTAGCCTTCTGGGATGTTGTTCATTGTGTCAATTTGCATTTAGAAGGTTAACTATGTGACTCAGCAGGGAGGCAGGGTCCTTACTTTGTAAACATCCTGAGCCTGTGCAAGAGGAAGGCATGCAGAGGGTGTGAATGTAGAGGACCACCCCCACCCCACCCTCATGGTCCCAGCGCAGGGGGGGGGGGAGTGTAGGCTGCATTTAAAAAAGGGAACTGAGAAGGGACTGGCCCCGGGTTCTTCAGAGGAGCTGCAGTCTTCTCCTTTGGCTTGGTCATCTCCTGGCCTCTCGTGCAGACTGTTCGGCTTCCTCCAGGGACTCTTCAGCCTTCTGGTGTAGGTTCTCCAGCCTTTGTCGTAGATTATTCAGCATTCTGTCGCAGACCCATTAGCCTCCTGATACGGACTTGCATGGACATGGACACTGCAGTGAGCTCCAGGCCCACAGCTGGGCTCTTCAATCACCAGCACCCTCTGCACGCTTCCTCATCCAACTCTGTGGCTGACCATTGTGAGCCAAACTTGTACTTTCTTGCACATTTCTATATCTTGTGTTATATCTGTTTCTCTAGTAAACCCTGACTGATATAGTGGATGTAGCACTCACACCATCTCCCTGCCTTCCTCTTACACAGGATGAGGATGTTACAAAGTGAGGACCCTGGCCTCCTGCTGAGTTGCTTAGTTAAACTTCTAAACTTCTCAAGTTGACACAATGTATCAACCATCACAGAGCCCCAAATAGTCAAAACAAAATAGAAAAAGAACAAAGTTGGATGATTTACATTTCCTGATTTCAGAATTTAACTACAAAGCTATGGGAATCAAAGCAGTATAGTACTGGCAAAAGGACAGACATAGAGACCAATGGGATAAGTATGAGAGTCTACAAATAAGTCTGTAGTAGACATTTTTAAAAATTTAAAAATCAACTAATAGTCAGACACCACATTAGGACAAAATGAGATCATGCAGCCCACTGCATAGCTCATCTGTTAGACTCACTCAGCCCTGACTGACTGAAGCAGAGATAACCTGACCCCACTCTGTCTGACTGCACCCAGTTGCATAGCCTGTACTTTCTAGCCCCCAAACACACCCTGTTTGCTAACTTATTTCAAGGACTTTCTGCTCAACACCAAGAGATGACCAAAACTATTACTCACTTATTTCAAGGACTTTCTACCCAATAAGAGATGATTGAGGGACCCAATAAAAACTCACCATGTTTTTAAGCCTTTGTACTTCCTGCTTGCAAACCTACAAAAACTAAGCCCAAAGTCGCCTCTGGGTTGATGCTTTGGGAGCGACCCCCATCAGCCCACCAGTCTAATAAGCTGCCTTCCAACTCCTTGGTGCACAGTATTTTCCATCAGGTTCAGTACTGGCTCTGCAACAAGTCCTATGTCTCTGGTCCACTGATTCCCACCAAGGTTTCCAAGACCACTCAGCAGGGGGAGAATAGTCTTTTCAGTAGATGCTGCTTATGCCTGTGTCTCAGGCCTGAGCTAATACATGACATAGAGAGCTGCTCTCACAAGCCAGTGGAGCTCAGATGTTCCCCACACCTCATCACAGACCTCAGTGCAGCCTGTTCTCTTTGTAGTGCTTAACCCACTGGTAAAATTGACTAGTTGTATAATTATTGAATCCCAAGAGCAGAAGCATGTTTGTTTTATTCAATATTGCACTCCCGGTGTTCTTGTACAAGAGGGCATTGAATAAATATTGGGAGAGAAAATATTTTCTCTTATTGCACACAGAATAACTGTCCGCTCAATTGCTTTATATCTCAAGGACTTTATCTTAATATGACAAATGAGATTTGCGGTGAGTCACTGAGGAATTAAACACATACCTATTATCCCAAGCTTAGCAGCAAACATCAGAGACACTCCAATGGGAAAGCCGAGCACATAGTAACCAATGGCATTCAGGAGAGCACCAATCTTTTGCTTTCCAGTACCTCTCAGTACTCCGCCGCAGGCGCCCTAAGGAGAGAAAGCCCAACAGCAACACTGCAGCCACACCACTCTCGTCACATCAGACTGAATACCACATTAGCATCTCACAAGTTTGGGTAGAGTCAAACAGACAGAGCACACTGTGTAAGAGATAAAGGAAAACATTTTTCTTCTAAAGTTATGTTAATAACAATAAAACTACAACAGCTTTCATCAGAAAATTATCAAGTAACACTACTTAAATCTCTGATTATTTATCTTGACTAAAAGTATTTTCTAAAAGCACATTATTTTTTAAAAGTAGAGGTTACAGGACCAGGGATTTAGCTCAGTGGTAAAGCGCCTGCCTGGCAAGTGTGAGGTTCTGAGTTCAACTCCTGGTAACCACTCCCTGCAAAGAACAGAGGTTACGTTAATAGTATCTCAGCAGAAATCAGCCTGAAATTATGGCTGAAAAATACTAATGCAATTATGCACTTCTTTTCCACACTGCTTACCACCATCTGTCCAACCATGGGAACCATATCTTCAGGTTGTTATGGAGAAAGCAGAAGAAATTACATGGGGAAAAAAAAGCATGACAACTATTCAGGCCTAGGAATCAGGTAATGAAGGATACTCCAAGAATGATTCCAGAGTATAGGAAGATGGTCTTCCAATACCCACACATCCACAGAAGATCTCATCTAACCAGAGTCCGTGTAATGGCCAGAGTTGATGCAAAGTAGCATGGACTTCCTGGGAGGATTCAAGGGAAGGTCACCTCACCACTCAGCCAGGACTCCACTCATGGCATTCGGGTACCAGGCACAGTTAGAGGAGGTGGAGAACTCAGGTCTCCTCCACCTTAAGATGACCTACTCCTAAGTACTTCATCTTCCCCTCAAATGCTCAAGCTGCTGAAGCAAGAAGTCACTCTTTTCAAAAGTGAAATCAGACACTTGATTTTTAATTTAAAAAGCTAGAAACATAAAACATACATTACTATATATGATAGAATAAAATCACTCCAAACACTCACTGCCAGCGCATCAAAGAGATGAAAGGGAGCAAAAATCGGCATCACACGGCTCACAAGGGAAGTGATGTTCCTGTTGAAGGAAAAGCAAGCTGTCAGTGACCTAAGAATCACCAACCAGACATTCAGTCCAAACAGTGTGCTTCTCTTCAACAAAGTACGTAATAAAACCTCACTAATTCAAATTTTATTACGACTGTATATAGAACATAGATTAAAGGGGACATCGCTAGGCTACCACTTTAGAGGGCAATTCTTAAAGCTCTGTTTATATGTGCACAAATACAGTGAATGGAGCCAAAAAGCAGCAGGTTGCAGCCTGTGTACAGGGAATCCTCTGTGTAAGGGAGTATTCTTAAAAACTGGAGTTGAAAGCCAGTGTTCATATGGGAAACATTTGCCTCTTCATGGATTCTCTGAACTCTTCCTTTATTGAAGACCCACTTGGGATGCCTGCAGAGGGATGTTAGGACTCTGGAGAGGACACAGCAGGGACAGAGATGACTAAACACATGCTCTATGGGGCCAGTGCCTATGCAGTCCAGGAAACAGGCCACAGTGCCCTCCCCAAAAGGAAAGACTTCCTCCTCCCCCCGCATTACCCTCAAGGGGAGCCTGTGGTTTACACAGTCACTCATTTAGGCACAGCCCGCAGTGGCCCTCACCCTGAGAGAAGTATGACTTCTTTAGATGAGATTGACAGGACTGCAGTCACCTCATGTGTGCACCGCCTCTACTCATCAACAAAGCAGTGTGGTCTTTCAGAAATACCATCAAGGAACCAACGCTCACATGATGCTCAGGAAAATCAACAACAACAGCACACACACACACACACACACAGAAAGGGAAACCAAAAGAAAATAAGTATGCTGACGCAAAAGGAACTTGGAAGAATGCAGGGAACATAAGAGAAAGTTGTTTAAGTTAGAATTGCTACTCTCAGAGACATTCATAAGCTAGCAACAGGCAATTAAGGAAAAGGTGCAATTGGGGAAAAAGTGATTGGAGATGAAAAATGTGAACAATAACATAAAAAATGACCAAAGACTAAATTTCAACTTGGAAAATAAAAGTTGCAGACATGTACCAAAACAGAGAGACAAAAGAGATTGATCCATAAATTCTATCACTTATCTGAATAGCATTTTAAAGAGAAAGGAAAAATGCACAGAAGAAGTAAATTTAAAAGAGAAAAATGACAAATTTCCTGGAGCTAAAGGGAAATTCAATAGTTCAGATTTGAAGTCTACAGAGTGGTAAGCAAAACAAAAGAAAATAAGGGTCTACCCACATTTAACCACACCCAAGGGCAAAAATAGTAACCGAAAGACTCCAGGACGGAGTTTTCCCCTACGGAAGGATGAGTGCCCAGTCAGCACGAAAAGCCTCAGTGCTGGCGACATCGTGGACGAGGGCAGCATACGGAACTCGAGCATCAGTCTCTGCCACACAATCCCTAGGCTGGCAAGAAACGTTAGCAGCAACTAGTATGAATTCTGGAGTCAACTTGCAATGACAGGGGGATCCTGATGAAGAGACTGGCAAGTGTTGGTGCGTTTGGGAGCAGCTACATTTGCCCATCTCCCAGTCCCATGGCAAACAGCTGCAGGAATGGCCACCCACATTCTTTTTTTTTTTTTTTTTTTTTTGGCAGTTTTGTAACTTTATTGAAAGTTAGTTCTCATCCACATTTACTGTCTGGAGATTTTTGAACATGGTAACAGGGATGCAGGTTACCAAAGTGGACAGCTTGTTTGGTGAATCTTCATCCTCATTATGTTTCCTGGACAACCGTACATGGATACGATATGAGACATTCCTTATTCCTTTGGCCCAGACAGCTTTGTTGAGCCTGGTGTCAACGCAGACATCTGGAGTTCCCATCTCCTTCATGGCAAATTTCTAGATCTCCTTAAGTGCACGAGGGGCCCACTTCTTGAAGCCTACTCCGTGGATGCGCTTGTGAACGCTGATTGTGTGTTCTTGGGTCACTACCTCATTGATGGCAGAGTGGCCCTTCTTCTTCTCGCCACCCTTCTTTGCGGGAGCCATTCTGCCAGGCCCAAGTTGGAAAGGAAGAGCGCAATGGATTGTGGGCCACATTCTTGAGTGGCATCCTGGCACCAGGTTGGAGAAATAATGACCTTATCCTCCAAAAGTCAGAGTTGTGTGTTTTGATCTACCAGGGATTAACTGAGGGGCCGGCTGGCACAGAGGCTTCCCAAGCAGGGCCTGTCAAAGAATTTAAAAAGACAAAATATTCAAAACAAACAAACAAAAGAAACTTACTACATCAAAGCATTTAATTAAAGACATCTCTCTTAGGTCATCTAGTCTTTGTAAAAACAGCATGGAAATCCTCCTCTGTACATAGAAGAATAATAATCCTCCACGGTTACTAAATGAATGGAGACCTGTAGTCCTCAACAGGCCAGAGCAGCAATGACAGGGGAAGGAGGAGAATCTGACTCCCGCGGTTACCATGTCGCAGTATGTAAACTGTCCAGGTCTCACAGGACGCTGCAAAGCACACTCAGCGGTGGGAAGGGGCTGCCCTTCACTGGAAAAGGAAAACTTGTCAAAAACTGACAAATATTATCAGAGTCATTTTTTCCAAACTCTAGAACCCAGGCTTGCAGGGACCCAGGGGCACTAATTTAAGACAAGTGCCTAAATCTTGGTGCGAACAGCAAACTGTGGTGCTTTAACTTGGACCCTGACATCTTTCCCTTGTTCCCAGCTCTGCAGTAACCTCGATCAGTAACAGCACGTGTTCTACAGCTTGTGGAGGGAGAACGGGCCCTTCAAAGCCACATTCTCAAGCAACAGCTACTATTCACCAGTCAGGTCAATGTCTGGTGGTTTCCTAGAAATCGCTACGGGTCTTTACTTCTCTTGATTCAGATCTGCCCTGTGCTAAAGCTGATCTGTGGGGGACCTTTGTTGGCAAATGTTTTAGTTGCTGCTGCCTGAGGTGAGGGGTAACGGTACAAACAACAGACTAACCAAACGCTTGGAAAGAAGGGCTGGGGGCGGGTATAAAAGTCTGTATCAAATGCACAGATGCAGAAGCTGGAAGAGGTAGGAAACACTATCAGCAACATAATTAGGAACCAAATATGTCAAGATGAATAAAAAATAAGAATCAGCAATCAACAAATCCATATGTGGGATTCCGCATTTGGGCTCAGGAGGACACCTGGAGAAGGAAGAGTGGCGGATCATGGCTGACCCGTGCACAGTGGCAGGGGGCTCAAATGTCTTAAGGTGACAAAACCACCAAAAGCTCAATATTTCCCTGGAGGCTGCAGGTAAAAGGAGGTATAATGGACACAGCTCTGCCCTAAATGGTGCTATTAGGACTGAGAATACTATCTCTAGGCTGATGTGATTTTAAGATAGTCGAGACCCAAAATCATATTCCATGAAAAACAGCTGAAGGAATTACGGGTTTCTGCCATGCAGGAGAGGACCCCGTGGAGCACAAGAATCACCTGGAATCTCTGGTAAGGCTGTCCGCTCAGGGAAGGACAGGCTAGCACAGGATCAAAAGCACAGCTGGTATCCCTGGGGCAAGTTATGAGAGAAAGGAAGATTTCAGCTCTGAATAAGCAAGGCGTACTAAGAATCAGCACTGTGTTGGAAGGTAGCAAGCTCTCCATCAGTGAGTTTATGAAAGTATGTGTTAACCGCACAATCTGGCAAGGTCATTTGGGAGGAATCCCGGATGGGTGATTACATCAAGTAGCCTTTTAGATTCCTTTAATCCTAAGGTTTCTACCAAGTTTGTTTAGATTTTTTGATATTATTTATTCAAACTGTCTTCTGTCTCTCTTCACATTCCTTTGCTTTAGGAACATGATTACATGGTTTTTAGCTCACTCACAGCTTACTGATACAGTATTTATTTTTTCAGTCTTTTTCTCTGCATTTCATGGAGGGTATTTCCAACTGCAACATCTTTTAGATCACTAATCTTTTCTTTTACAATGTTTAATCTGTTGTTAATGTTGTCCAATATATTTTCACCACAGACTTCTTTTTTCAACTTCAGAAATTCAATTTGGTTTTGCCATCTCTGAGGTCTCCCTTTAACATGCTCATGCTTTCTTCATCTGCCTCCTGAGAATATGGTCACAGTTACAAAAACTTTCTAACATTCTGTGTGTAGTAACTGTTTCTTCTGTTTCAACTCTGGATCAGTTTCAGTTGATTGATGTTTCTCTTCATTGTTAGTTTTAGGTGTTTGCTTCTTTGTATGCCTGTTAATTTTTAATTGTATGCGAGACATTGTGGCTTTTACTTTGCTGGATACCAGAGACTTTGCTGGAGACTTTGCCAGGGCTCTACTTTCCTGGTCTGGAAACTCTCCCAGTAAGGTAGGCAAGGATGGGGTCTCTTTATTTTACTCCTCTCTCAAGAGTTACTATTCTGTGCTGCCTACTGTTCAGTGTCTGAAAACCATTTTTAACATATCTATTTTTTCATTTTAAAGAGAATAAAAAATAACAAAATAACAACAACATAGACAAAAGCAAAGGAAAGCAAAAAGAATAAAAATGATACAGGATTTCAGAACAAAGTGATAGGAATTAACAGTGGTTGTTACATTACATATTGTTATCTCCAACGAAGTTGCTCAGATTACCAGATGTAGGAATGCAAGATTAATCAAACCATTAAAGAGAATAAAAAATTTTTAAAAATTAGAAATGATACCGAGCTTTTTTAAAATTCTAGTTTCTTGTTAAGGTAGAAAGGAAAATCTTATCTCTATTAGTCCCTCTGACTCCCTCACAGCCCTAAGATTTTGCAAATATGTTTAAGCATTGCTCTAAGGCCAGTGGGATGAGATGCAGCTGGAGAGCACAAGCTAAAAAGAACAAAACTGAGTTTCTTCTGAGGAGGGACCTGAAGTACAAATTATTGAAGCTTTTTTCATAAAGAAGCACCCTGCCATTGAGCCACACCTCTGTCTATGAAGAATTTTTATTGAAAATTCACTTTATTATACCTCAAAATTATGCAAACATTATTTCAGAAAATACAATAAAATGTAGCTTAGTATTAGATGAGTGAGTTTTGCAGATACTGCCCAGGCAGCATGTTGTCGGCATACCCTAGACTGTGTGGCGCCCCCTGGTGGCGAGGATATGCCATGTGCTTTTCTGTGTATCTGACCAAAACTGTACTGGATACTGGACCAGCAGAGATGATTTCCATGGGCTTTTTCATTCCAACCTATTTAAAATTTAGCACTGTGCTTCTGACTACTGGCTGTACTGCATGTCTTCTGGTGAGCTTAAACGCTACTTGCTTCTCATAATCAAAAAAATACATTGATGAAAGCATCAAACCAAACCAGACGTTTTTCTCAATGATAGCATACTTGTCCCGGGTGAATATGTAGGCAACCACATCCTTCAAAGCTGTGAGCAGAACTCCCACTGTAAGAGCACACACACCTGGAAAACAAGGAAGAAGCAGGAGGACATCACAGTTCTCCAGTGGTAAATCCTAGGGCTGACTTCTCGTGAAAGATCTGCATCAGTAATTTAAGAAATACTTGTAATCCCAGCTACTGGAAGGTGGACACAGCACACTCACATGAGCCCACAAGTTTGAGACCAGCCTGGGCAATGTAGTGAAAACCCAATTCTAAAGACCAAAAAAAAAAGCTATAATATAAATAGTGTTTCTTTTTACTATTTATAAAAAGGGCATCTGATGATTATGATAGTTTTTAAGGGAGGGTTAACAGGAAATATCCTCAACAGTTGTTATAGTTTGGGTTTTATCTTCTCCAAACTTCATGTTGAAATTTAACCTTGAAAGTAACAGCATGGGAGGTGTGGCCTAAGGAAGGTCACTGAATCACACGGACTCTGCTGTCATGGATGAGGTCAGGCACCCTTATAAAAGGGCCAGACAGGGGGAATCTGGTCCCCTTTTCACCCCTTCCTTTCCTGCATGTGAGGACACACTGTCTCTGCTCAGGAGAATACAGTATCGAGCTGCCATCCTGGAAGCACACAGCAGCTCTCATCTCAAAGCCAATCCTACTGGCTCCTTCATCGTGGAATTCCTACTCTCTGGGGCTCTGAGAAATAAGTTTTTGCTCCTGATAAATTGCCTGTATGAGGTGTTCTATTATAGTGGCACATATAGACTAAGACATCAATACCTCAGAATCTTTTCTCATTGCTCAGATTCCAGGACATTAGAACTGCCAGAGGAGGTGACAGTCCAGGAACATAGAGAATCCAGCATTCAGACTGTGATCATAAAATAAGATTGTACATGATAATAACTGCTTTTGAAAATATTTCAGTAGTATCAACATAATATTATTTTATGGTTTTTTTTGGTTTTTTGGTACTGGGAATTGAACTCAGGACTCTGCACATGACAAGCAAGTGCTGTGCCGCTGAGCTATATCCGCAGCCATTATTAAGTTGTTCCGTTATAATAAAAAATTATACCTAGGAGATTTATTTAACTCAGTGAGTTAGAACATAAGGAATAAAGATTCCTAGAGAAATTCTGACATGTTGATTTTAACTTGTCATACTAAATTCCATATAGACACTGGGGAGTGGAAGGGCTATACTCACTAGCACACAGGAGAACAGTGGTACAGGAGCATCGGGCCTGCTCAGCATCCCCTGCCCCCAAAGCATTGCCCACTTGAACACTGGCAGCCACACCAAAGCCAAGGGGCACCTAGGAATTAACAATCATAAGTCACAATAAAAATCCTGAAAATTCAAGTATTAGTGAACTAGGGTGCACCTATGTGAAGTTAAGACAGGAATAGTGATCTGGGTTCTAGAGCTGATTTTAATACATTCTAGTTGGGTGACCAGAGTCAAACTGCTTAGCCTCCTGGACATCCCATTTCTTCACTGGTGAAAGAGTGTAGCAGTTTCCCTGACTGCTCTCTGCTGCCCACATACCAGAGCAGAACCTCTTAAGGAAGCTGGATTTAGGGGCAAAATATCTTCTTCCTTGACTGCATACAAATAACTTAATTCAATCTATTTCTACATTCAACAAGATAATACTTTTTTTTTTTTGTCTTTTTGAGACAAAGTCCCGCTATGCAGTTCAGGCTGCCCTGAGCTCACTTTGTAGCCCAGGCTGGTCTCGAACTCGCAATGATCCTCCTGCCTCAGCATCCTGAGTGCTGGGATTACAGGCGTGCACCACCATACCTGGTGATAAGACTTAACTTAATATAAATACACATATTATTTATAACAATTAAAGGAATCAGGTGAAAAAGCACTTAGAACAAAGCCTGGTACACTGCAGGACTCAGTAAAGGTTGACAGACTCTGACTCCACAACCCCTCATTGTTGTCTCCGGGCTGTGTGTCTGACCATCCAGCCAATTGGAATCCACACCCTTCAAATGCTACAACTCTATTCATTGATTATAGAATTCTAAAGCTATAAGTTTTTCTGTTTCTTTTTTTTTGTTGTTTTTCTCTGGTACCGGGAACCGAACTCAGGACCTTGCGCTTGCCAGGCAGGCGCTTTGCCGCTGAGCTAAATCCGCAGCCCCTAGTTTTTCTGTTTCTTAATAGATAATCATTCGGTCTTCAGAGTTACCCTTTGATCTTCACTCACCCTGCAACACGATGCTGCCCTTTGGTTATCTGGGTGATATGGGTGGTACAGAAAGACAGCTTTGGTACTGGCTTTTAATAATTTATACATTTGCTTAACTTCTCATTCTGATTAGTAGCAGTATCCTCTCAACATCTCTCAAAATTCATAATTTGTTTTGAAAACTAGTCTGAGCTGAATTGACAAAAATATACATTAAATTTGTAACATTAAAAAGAAAAATATATTTATATATAAGACAATTAAGATAGCTATACAGCTAGTTTCTCTCAGTTCATTGAAAAGAAAGGTTTGTTCTAATATTGTTTGGACAAGCTATCATGCCTATAGCTTGTACTCTGAATAACTACTATGAGGACAACAATACTCAATGTATTAATTATTGTAACTCTCCTACTAACCTGTTTGGAAACTGTTTTATTGTTACTTTTATTTTTTTCTCTTTAAAATGAAAAAGAACTTGAAAAGCAATGTATTTGACGTGTACAAATGTATAGGACTTATGCACCCAAAGCACATATGATTGACCTATAGTTCAAAATAAATGACAAGTGAACATGCCTAATTCTCTTCCCTCCTTAAACACCACTAGTAGAAAATAAATTTTGGTGCTTAGTAGAAAAGAAATTTATTAACAACACTGAGAATGAAAAAGCAGCGCAGCTTATGGAAGAGGAAAGGCAGGTTCCACCGCCATGATACTGGGGGAGAAGCAGAGAAGCCACAGCTCAGGACGCACACAGAGGCCAGATCACGCCTCCCAGGGGAGCCCCGGAGAGTTGCTCCTCCCACGACCCTCTTCCACCCAGGGAGATGTCACCCAGCCTGACGAGCCTCCCTCACACTCCACGCCCATGTGGCAGGGCCAACACAGAGAGCAAAAGGCTGAGGCCTCCCATGCAGTGTGAGTGCCCAGAATCAAGCCCTGCTTTTGTCGGGGGATAGGTAGACATGGGGCAAGGTGGCCACACGGCCTCTACGTGCTTCTTGCCTGTGAACCCTGAAATGAAGATATCATTGGACAGATGTCACCTTTGCATGGAGCTCCCCACTATTCTGTCCCTCCCACTGGAAAAGGATCTGCAGGGTAAAGACCTCCAAATGAGGGGAAAGGAACATTACACTGGCCATTCATTTTATAAATCAACATATTCATTTATTCATAAGTATAGATGGACGATTAAGATCACCAGAGCTGTGAGGAAAATTGAAGCACACATCTCCCCTAAAGATAAAAATAAAGGTCAGTTGACTTCAGAGGAATTAAAATAGATGACTCAAGAGTAAGAAAAGAATGTTTAAAGGTTTGATTTAGTATCCTGACAGATAATTAAAGATAGTGTAGCATAAGAGAAGGAGAGACCTGTTATGGTGCACACCTGTAATCCCAGCGCTCTGAGAGGCTGAGGCAGGGAGTTATAAATTCAAGCCCAACCTGGGCAATTTAGTGATTTAAAAAGACCCAGTTTCCCAGGGGGAAAGGCAAAAAGGAAGAGTTTTCTTTAATGTAAAAAAAAAAGCAAGCATAATAAGGTTAATCTAGGAGATCCAACAGGTTAATGCAGGAGATCAGACTCTAACAGGAAACTTAAAAAGAGACAATAGAAAAACTTACAGAAAGGGGAGAAATATATATAAATTA
>NW_004955467.1:199153-207882 GCF_000276665.1 Chinchilla lanigera
TATATATATATATATATATAAATTCCCAGAATTAAAGAACATCACAAGTTCTAAAAGGGCATCCCAACATCCCAAGTACTAAGCAGAAGTAAAAGGCACCCTCAAAGAAACACATCCCTGTGAAATTTCAGAACCACATGGATAAAGGAACAACTCTGAATGTCAGAAAACCATGGAGCAATGGCTTTAAACTTCTGAGGGAAATTATTTTGAATCTAGAACTCTACACTCAGCCAAACTATTATACAAGAGCAAAAGAAGAATAAAGATTCTCAAATGTGAATGGCTCATAATTTACCTTTCATAGAATCTTAGGAACATGTTTTTTTTTTAATTTAAAAAAATTTCAAAGACTCTTACGAAAGAGGAAGAGGTGGGACCAAAGGAACTGCAGACTGATTGCCTGAGGAAAATGAAAGGAACCCTGGAATGACAACTGCACAGAACTCTAGGGAAAAAATCTATAAATCAGTGTAAAAATCTATAAATCAGCAAGAAGCCAGTCAGCGTTTAAGAAAAAAATTGGATGGCTACTCAATGCTGTGCTTAAACTCTAGATGATCTTATAATGTGGCAAAGGCCTCACTGCTTCTGTCAACAAGAAATAAAGACTGTTAGAAATGCCAGAACATAAATAAAAAGCTATACAAGAAAAGTCCTGGCCTAAATCTGAAACAAACCAAAATCTGGTATGATTTTGACTAATTGATGAGAGCAAGGAGAAAGAATGGACCTCGTCTCTCATTTGTGACAGTGTCTCCAGGGGGCAGGTGTGGGCCTTCGGGGACGACCTCCTTCCTAGACAGTGTGCTGGTGCCTGCTAGCCTTCTTCCATTCTTGTGATAAAGAAAAAAACAATCATGGAAGCAAAAGCACCACATAAACCCTCTGTGGTCTTATAAAATTAAAAAGACGGTCCAGTGTTTAGGCGGAACACACCTCTCATCCGTCCCCCACAGCCCACAGCTCTGGGATGGCCAGGCAGCTCTGCCTCCCCATGGGCCTCGTTTGTCCATCCCTGTCCTCCCCCGCCGCCTCCTGACTGTCCATCCAGACTTCCTCCCCACTCCCACTCCTTCCCCAGCCCTCAGCCAGCTCTTACACAGCAGCAAGAATGGTTTTTTCTTCACTTGAGCCCTCAGCCCTACTTGCTGCCTCCAGCCTCCCATCACCCTGCTCCTCACTAACCCTCAGCAGTGCCACATACTGTTCCTCAGAGCCTTGCCTGGGCTACACAGCTGGCTCCCAGCCATGGGCACCCCAGGCCCACTTTCATCTTTCAAACCTTAAACATCTTTCAAACCTTAAACAGCAATGCAGAAAGACCCTCCCTGACTGCCCTGTCCAAAAGCTGTCCACCTGTGTGTCAGGGGGCACTGATCAGGATCATTCCCAAACTATCAGGCCCCCAAAGGTTCAGGGAGAGGGGTTTTTATGGGGTCTGCTAAGGGAAGTACAAAGGCAGAGCTGTTGGCTGTCTTTGATTGGTTTTTACAATATGTTCACAGTGACCAGCCATTTCTAAGAGACAGAAGCAACCAGAACTGCAACAGGAACTGTTATCTGGGCAACTAACAAACTGAAATGTGCTGCCTGGGGGACATTTTCTGCTACAGTCCTCTCTACTTCATTGTTTCTCTTTTTGTCTTTGTCTTTGTCTTTCTCTGTGTCTGTCTCTGTGTCTCTGTCCGTCTGTCTCTTTTTCTCTTTCTCTCTCACTCTTTCTCTCTCTGCAATAACAAACCCAGAGAAGGTGCCAAGACTTACCCCAAGATTCTTACCATGTAGGCCACAGAGACCAGTTCATAAATGATAGCTTGGGCTCCAAGCTCTGTCACATTAATCAGTCCTGAAATATCAATACATACAGAACACATTTCAAAAAGTGGATTATAGAAAATGTTTCCTTTATGAAACTAGAACGCATTTTAATTTAAGAGAAGCCAAGAATGTCCCAGAAGCATGATCTGATGATCAAATTCACCATCTGCTGAGGAGAACTGAGACTTTTTTTCCTAGGGAGCAAGATCTCTGGCTTATAGCCCCCACTTCTACCCCTCTTCCCAGCCGGGGTTCAGAGAAAAACCAGGCTCCTGGAGTTGCGCATCATTCCTAGAAAACTTGAAGTCTTGTGGTGGGAGGAAGGTGGGAGGACAGCAGAACTCTATGTACAGTGATGGGAATCATACAATTCTGGTAAAAACATGGGTTGTCTTGGTTACTTTTCTAGGTGCTGGGACAAAATACCCAATACCCACAGTTAAAGGAGGAAAGGTTTATTTCAGCTCACAGTTTCCAGAAGTTTCAGTCCATAGTTGGCTGGATCCAAGACAGAGTTAAAGCATTAGCTGAGGGGCATTGCAGAGGATAAACAGTCCATGGCAAAGCAGGGCAGGCAGAAGGCATTAAAGCAGTAAAGAAGCAGCAAGCACCAGCACCAGCAGAAACAGCAACAAACAGTGAGACAGAAGCCTCCCTCTTTTATCCTTTCCAGGTTACCTGTGTTTTGAGTGGTGCCACCCACACCCAAGGTAGGCCTTCCCATTATCTATATCCAGAACTATGCTTAATCAAGCAGTGGACTAATTTAGTAATCACCCATTCTTAACCCCAGCATCACATAACTTAATCCCAGCATCACACACCCTAGAACCAGCCACCTCTGAATAGCCCTACCCATGAGTGCATGAGACTTTGGGGAGACATCTAGATACAAGCCACAACATAGATCATAGCCTAAACGCAGCCATATCAACCATGCTATATCTGTTCAAGTTTTAAAACCTTAAGTAGAAGCCTAGCCAAAATCAGCTGAAGGACAAGGCACCTGGGAGGTTTGGGTTGGGGATTTTGCTGTGCTCCATGGGAGAACCCTTCACCAGTGTCTTTCTTTCCTCATTTACAAAATGGAGTACCCTAGAGCTAAGCTAAAGCTCCACCATATTTGAATATGCTTATGGATGGCCAAAGGCTTTAGCCTATAATGCAAACCTTTCTTTGAGCCTGATGAAATGGAACAGGGTGGGGAAGAAGAAATAAGTTTCTGGGAGACAGGACTCCTAGGCTACATGTAGGTTTCTGTTGAATGCTGACCAACCTGCCAGGAAGGTCCCGACTTCAAAGGTCCACCACTCAATGCATACCATGAACATGCTGGGAACAGCCAGGTGGATGTAGGAGCCCCACTCTTGGAAGCACTCCCTCGTCCAACCTGGAGGACAGAGAAGAAAACAGATACCAACCATTCTATCTCATCTACCTATTTCTTCCCCCATGGCCAGAGACTAGGGGTGACCTTGGTTCTCCAGCAAAATATAAAGAAGACTGGAGTTTGAGATGATAGACACAAAACTGACAATGTTTAGTAAAACTGAAGTATGTTTATGCCCTGTCACCCACAGATGCCACTCCTGGTAATAAATAGCAGAGAAATGTCTGTGTTGCTCCATAAAAAACACGTTAGATCCACTGTGGCAGATGGTAACTGTGGGATGTGGGAGAGATCAAGGAGACCTTTAGAGAAGTAAAATATAATAGCTGCACACTACAGTTGAAAGCAAAACACTGGAGATAGAAATACACACACACACACACACACACACACACACACACACACGTACATATCAGTATGGATAGTTGGGGTGCTTTGTTTTGTTTTGTTTTGTTTTGTTGAGAGAGGATCTCACTATCTTGCCCAGGCTGGTCTCAAACTCCTAGGCTCAGGCAATCTTCCTGCCTCAGCCTTCTGAGCACCTGGGACTGTCAATCCTACTATACCTAGCTTTGGATAGACACTGTATTAAAACTGTGCTACAAAGCAATAAAGTAAAAATAAGTAAATGAAACTACATCAAAACTAAGAATTTCTATGCCTCAAAGGCAGCAGAGTGAAAAGGTAGCTCATGGAATGGGAGAAAATATTTGCAAATCATATATCTAAAGGATACTTATATATCATAATATCTAATATATATATATGTATATATATAAAGAGAGAGACAGAGAGCTTCTACAACTCAGCAATAACAAAAAAACAATTTAAAAGTAGCCAAACAATTTGGATAGATGTCTCTCCAAAGAGGATATACAAATGGACAAGTATATGAAAAGATATTGAACATTACTAATCAATAGGGAAATGTAAATCAGAACCACAATGCATTATCACCTACTTTCCATCCATTAGAATGTCTATTAAAAAATACAGTAAGTAACAAAGATTGGCAAGGATACTGAGAAACTAGAACCCTTGTAAACTGTTGGTGGGAATGTTAAAAAGTGCAGCTGCTATGAGAAAACAGTATGCAGGTGCCTGGATATATAACCAAAAGAACTGAAATCAGTGTGCGTGTGTGTGTGTGCTTAGACACAACCTCACTGTATAGTTCAGGCTGGCTTCAGGCTTACTTTGTAGCCCAGGCTGGTCTCAAACTTGTGATCCTCCTGCCTCAATCTCCTGAGTGCTGGGTTTGCAGGTGTGCACCAGGACACCTCACTGAACTCCGTATCTTGAAGAGATATTTGTATACCATGCTCATATCAGCATTATTCAAATAGCTGAAAGATGGAAACAACACAAATATCCATCACCTGATGAATGGATAAATGAAATATGGTTTACACATACAAAGAAATGCTACCCTTTAAAAGGAAGGAAATCCTGATGCACGCTACAGCCTGGACGAACCTTGAGGACACTATGCTAAGTGAAAAAAATCCAATCACAGAAAAAGGCCAATACTGTATCACTTCAATTATACCAGCTATCAAGAGTAGTCACATTCATAGAAATAAAAAGTAGGACAATGCTAGCCAAGGGCTGAGAGGTGGGGAGGGAGAGATGGGGGATTTAACGGGTACAGAATTCCAGGTTTTCAAGATGAAATTTTTCTGGAGATGGATGCGTGTGTCTCCCAAATTCAACCATTCAAAGTTAGAAACTTAATCCCAAAAGTCATCATATGTTAATGATATTTAGAGGTGGGATCTTTAGGAGGTTAGATCACAAGAGCAGAGGCCTCATGGATTAATGGCCTAATGGATTAGTGGAGTTGTGGGTTATTGAGGAAGTGGACTTTGTTATAAATGTGAGCTCTCTCTGGCACTCTTGCTCTGTCCCTGGGAGACAGAAAGAAGCCCTCCCCAGATGCTGAGCAGATGCTGGCGCTGTGCTTTGAGACTGCCAAGCCTCCAGAAGTTTTAGCTAAACAGACTTCTTTATTAATTATTCAATACACAGTATCCAATGATAGCAACAGAAAATGAACCAAGCCAGATGATTAGATGGTGGCATGATGGTGTGAATGTATTTAATGCCACTAATCTGTGTCCTTAAAACTGGGTAGGACAGATGGTACATTTTGTATTATGTCCATTTTACCACAGTTTTTTATTTTCTTGGTTCCAGGAATCAAACTCAGAACCTTGCACTTGCCAGGCAGGTGCTTGTGCCACTGAGCTATCCCCCCAGCCTACTGCAGTTTTTTTAAAAAGGAAGTAAACATTGGGCTAAGCCAGAGGTCAACAGACTTTATACTTAAAGGGTTGGATGGTAAGTATTTTATCTTCATGGGCCAAATGGTCCCTGTCGTAACTCCTTAACTGTGCTCTAGAGACACAACAACAATCAAGGGCAATATCTAAATTATTGTACATGTGTAAATAACATAACTGTGCTCCCCAAAATCTTTACCTGTAAAGACAGGATGCAGGCCAGAACTGGCTCGTGAGCTTCCAACCTCTGTGCTAAGTAAAAAAGTTTATACAAAAGAAATACAAACTACATGACTATTAGTATTTGAATATAAACATGTAACAGCCAAAATACACTGCACATTCTTCAAAGATACACATTGGAAATGGAGGAAGTGTCCTTGAGGGAGGAGAATGGGATTTTGATAAGAAGGGAAAACGCCTCAGCGTGGGAAAGAAGGGCAGTGGAAGGGGTGATGACACGGCTGTTCCATAAACTTCAGCATGAGAAACTCAATGCTTTGCATCTAAGGTTCAGGACGGGAGAGGGAGAAAAGCGGGGAGGTCCAGGCAGGCACTGGGCACAGCAAGGAATTTCTGTCACATCAGAACAAAGAAAGGTACCAAGAGCCAACTTGTAACTCAGGTACAAGGGAACATGGAAGGGAACATGGCCTAGGGGAAGAACATAATATCAGGAGCCTAGGACCCACCCCTATACCCCAGGTTTGGAGGTGGAATTTGAGAGGACAACAGAAAAAAACTAGTAGAAGAAACTACATGGACTGTCTCATGGCTGTGGATAGTGAGAAGGGGTGTAGGGGTGGGTGGGAGGCTCAAGGCATAGGGTTCAGTGAGCAGGGAGAACAACAACCAGGAAAGCACAGTCCCCACCTGCAAATAAAGACCAGCTGCCTGCCAGCCTGTGTCACACACAAGCTCCTCTACCACTGAGTTATAGCCCAGACACTATATAACTTTTCAGTGCTGAGCAATTTGTGACCTTGATGATGTGTCCTTGGGGTTAAAGCTACAAGATACAGGCCGAGTGAGTGAGTGCTCCAACAGCTACTGGTCCCGTGGTTCAAGTCTGTGCTTTACTCCCACTGCCACAGTTCCCAGCTGAAACTTGTGGAGAGAGCCAGACAGGAGGTCCTCACTCAGAAGCCCCAGGGACTGCTCTCACTGGGGTGAGTATGAGGCCCCTCCCTGCATGTGCCCTGTGTTGAGTGAGTGAGTGCTCCAAGAGCTGCTGGTCCAGTGGTCCAAGTCCGTGCTTTACTTGCACAAAGACCTGCTAGGAGGTCGCAGGCACACGCAGTCTGTGATTGCTGCCCGTCCTGTCTTCATCTGGTTCCTGTATGTGTCCTAAACTGACTAGAGACACAGAATCAGGTGGTTCACAAACTGTCGACCCTGCAGTTCATGTCTGGGTTATGCCTGTACCCTGAACTGCCTGGGGACATAGGTCCACTGGACCAGGATTGTCACAGTGCAACCCAAGTCTGGCGCATGCACGTGCCCTGAACAGCAAGAGGACACTGGATCAGATGGTGGGCCATCAACTGACACCAATGCCCTCGTCTGAGCCCTGGGATAACTACATATAAATCAATAACTGCCGGAAAACCCGAGACTATGTAGTGCTTCTCAGGAGTCACTCAGGGGCAAACCTGCAAACAGGAAAATGAAGGACACTAGCGGCCTTTGCTTTGAAGCCACTGAAGAGGGAAAATGAGCTTTTGTATCCAGTAGCAAACATGACAAAACAAAGGACTAAAACACAATCCCAGAACTCCACCCCACTCACAACAAGTTCAGGAGACATCAACATAGGAGAACTTGGTAAACATATGCCTGAAATAGCTGAAATGATTGCAATGGAAGTAAAGAAACAACTCCATAAGGCCATACAAAGATGAGATCAGAAATAATCTCTCAGGGGAAAAATGAAATGACAATCATAATGAAGGAACTGCTCAAAAAGTCTGAAGAAGAAACATATAAGAAAATAGAAGAACAAAGGCAATGGACAGAAGCATTCAATGATAAATATAGAAAGGACTTAGAATGCATGAACCAGATTCAAAGCGACTTCCAGGAAAACAAAGCTGCCACTGAAAGCTGCCAAAACCACTTGAATGAAGCTGAAGAGAGAATCTCAGACTTTGAAGACAGCATGGCAGCTAGTGACCATGAAAGAAAGGATCTCGTAAAATCAACAAGGATCCAGGAAAAGTCAATTCAACAGCTGCAAGATGAGGCAAAGAGGAATAATGTACAACTTATAGGAGTCAATGAAACAGCAGGAGGCAACACAACTGACATAAAAACAATATTTGCAGAAATAATAGCAGAAAATTTCCCAAGTATGGAAACACAACCTGATATACAGGTAAAGGCATACACAACTCCAACCAACCACAACAAAAATAAAACTACACCAAGACATATAATAGTCAAGTTCCCAGCAAAAGAACAGAGTATTAAAAGCTGCTAGAGAAGAGAAACAGATTACCCATAAAGGAAAGCCCATCAGAATCACAGCAGACTTCTCAGCACAAACCATCCAATTGACAAGAGCTTGGAGCAAAGTATTACAGGTCCTAAGACAGAACAGCTTCCAACCAAGACTGATGTACCCTGCCAAAGGATCCCTCAAATTCAATGGAGAAATAAAATATTTTCACGACAAAGAACAATGGAAGAACTTCATGAGCGCCAAGCCAGCATTACAAAGAGTATTAAAAGGTATTCCAGACAGAGAAAAATCTGACCACAGTTTCAAGAACAACAATAGAAATGAAACATCAAGAAGAGGAAGCAAGTAAACAGGTAGAAAAAGTAGGACACCAACGCAAGTAAATAACATGACAATCATAAATAAACACATATCAATTATAACTATAAATGTAAATGGCCTCAATTCTCCAGTCAAAAGAAACAGATTGGAAGAGTGGATTAAAAAACAAAATCGAATGATAACGCTGTACACAGGAAACACATTTCCCTCAAAAGGAAATCCACAGACTACAAGTCAAAGGATGGAAAACAATCCTCCATGCAACAGGTACCCAGAAAAAAGCAGGGATAGCTATTCCATTTGCAGACAATATAAACTTCAAACCAACAACAATTAAAAGAGATAAAGAAGGTCACTACATACTAGTCAGGGGAAAATGGCAAGAGGATGAGATAACAATCATAAACATGTATGCACCAAATATCAGTGCTCCAAATTATATAAGACAAATCTT
>NW_004955467.1:210423-234731 GCF_000276665.1 Chinchilla lanigera
AAAGGGCAACTGGAATGTGGGAAAAGAGAAGGGAAAGAAGGAGAAATTTTGTATGTATGTATATACAGGATAGTTAACATAGTTGTTCTACTGTCTTCTATTTCTTTGCTGAAAGAAACTGTCAATGAGTCCTTGATTGTTCAGTATTGCATGTTGCTATCTGTTTTCATGAGAAACCACTTTGAAGATATCAATATGTAATACAACAAGCATTGTGAATTTCCTACTACTTTGTTTGTAACTCCATATTATCTGTACTGTTCCTCTGCTATTTTGTAAAAGGCTGTCTGTTAATGTTTTCCTCCTTTTATTTTTAAAATAAAAAAAAGCTACAAGATACAGAATCAAATCACATGTTATGTAAGTTTATGTCCCACCTGAACAGACACCTCTCATTAGAAGACATACAAATGAGCTGGAGATGTGGCTCAATGGTAAAACACTCACCTAGCATATATGAGGCTCTGAGTTTAGCACTACAAAAAAAAATCCTTAGAAAACATACAAATGGTCAACAAGTTCATGAAAAAGGGCTCAACATCAATAATCACATAAATTAAAACCATAATACTCCATACCTGTTAGAATTACTTTTACTTAAAAAGATAAAATACAACACAATTGAACAATAAAGGTGAAGGAACCGAAAAAGCATTACATAGGGTGCAGAGTGTCTAAGAGAATGGCATGAAGAAAAACATCCTTAGAGCCAAACAGGGAGCTGAAGAAAGGGAAACAGAGATGAAACTGGTCCAGGTAAGACCAGAGTCAAGTTTAGAAATGATGGGGCACCCAAGCACTGAAGACTCTATGATAAAGGTTAAAGGACAAAAATAGAGGGGCTGGGGATTTAGGTCAGCAGCACAGCGCCTGCCTGGCAAGCGCAAGGTCATGAGTTCAATACCTGGTACTGGAAGGAAAAAAAAAAAGACAAAAGTAGAGCAACAGTAGTTTGCTAATGAATATTACAACATGAAATGAAAGAAAATGTGACATAAAAACATAAGATGAAGTGTAGTAAAAATATAGATGTCTAGTATGCAACTGAAATTAGTTATCAATTTAAAACAGGCTGTAATGAACATGTAAGCCTCATGATAAGAATGAAGCACAAACCTGTAGTAAAAAAAAAAGAAAGAAAAGTATGTCAGTACAGAAAATCATCAAAGCACAAAAGAAGATAGAAAGAAGGAAACAAAGGAACAACAGATATATAAAAAGCCAGGTAATAATTAACAAAATGGCAATCACAAGTCCTTACCTATCAAGAATTACTTTAAATGTAAATGCATTAAATTCTCCAAACAAAAGACACTGAGTAGCCATGTTCTTTGACCCAACTGTACACTGCCCACAGCAAACCCACTTCACCTTGATGGATATCCACACACTGACACTGACAGGCCTTTTTATATGGTGCCTCATAGGCAGTCAGCTGCACCCAGATGAAGCCACTGGCTGCCAAAAACTCACTGACGTGGGTGAGGAACAGAAACTTTTGTGTCCTGTGAAAAGCAGATGACCACACATGTTGCTGCTGATGCTCTGAGTAAAGAATAAAAGGGTTATGTGTGTTTAAATCAGTGGCAGGACCAAATCAAAAAGCTTCCTCATGAAGCAAGTTGTCTTCACCCATGTTCATATGTGCCTGCTATTGAGTAAAGGGCATTCTTATTACAGACCAAGGAAAATTAGAAAAATAAAACACAAATCTGTTTGAGGTGGAGCTTGAGATGTCAATGTGAACATCCACTACTTGGTTAAAAAAATGAAAAAAGGATATGCCTGGACTGATGGATACAACTGTGCCTGTGGCCCAAAAGCACTAACAGAATCCACAACTTTTCAGTCTTTCTAAAGATGATCAGCCTTTTGTTACTCTGTGTCTTGTAGCACAAACACTCGCATACTCTTCTGAAGAAACAACAAACTAAGAGAAATAAGGAAAGCTTGATATGCTGGTGTACATCTGTACTCCCAGCTACTCAGAAGGTGATACAAGAGGATCACAAATTCAAGGCCATCCTGGGCAACTTAGGGAGACCTCATCTCAAAATTAAAAATAAAAAAGGGCTGGGGATGTAGCTCATCGTGAAGGGCCTGAGTTCAATCTCCAGTACTGCAAAATATAAATAAATAAATAAATAAATAAATAAATAAATAAATAAATAAGGCTGAGTATGTAGCTCTGTGGTAGAAAGCTTGCCTAGAACACATGAGGACAAAGGTTCAATCCTCAATACTGCAAAATAAAAGAAAAATAAGGAAGAGGCTACAGAATGTGCTCAACTTTGGGTCTATGGAATGAAAGAAATCCAAGAATAATGCCAAGAACAGACTGCCAACAGATGCAGGCTATCATATCTCAGAGCTTCTACTTCTAAGTCTGAATCCAATAAAGAATAAGAATTGTTCAGAGTAACAAACAAATAAGACAGCACCTCAAAAAATAAAAAAGAAAACGACAAATAGAAAAAGACATTCAAGCAAATAGAAACCAAAAAGAAAGCAGAGGTATCTATATTTACATTAGACAAAATAAATTTAAGAAAAAACTTTTAAAAAGGCAAAAGACATAAAAATACTAGTTCCTGGGCTGGGGATTTAGCTCAGCAGCAAAAGCGCCTGCCTGGCAAGCGCAAGGTCGTGAGTTCGGTTCCCGGTACCGGCGAAAACAAACAAACAAACAAACAAAAATACCAGTTCCTTAAGAGGCTATAACAACTGCAGACAGATAAGGATCCAACGCTGGAGCATCTAAATATATAAGGCAAGTATTAACAGATATGAAGGGAAAAATACAATAATAGATTACTTCAGTGCTCTACTTTCAATAATGCATAGGTCATCCAAACAGAAAATCAGTAAGGAAACACTAGACTTGAACTACACTTTACCAAAAAGACCTAATATGTAAAGATCACATCACCCAACAGCTGCAGGATAAACATTCTTCTCCAGCACACACCTGGAATATTCTCCAGGATAAACCATTTGTTAGGCCACAAAAAAGTCTTAATGAAGGGCTAGGGATGAAGCTCAGTGGCACAGCACCTGCCTGCAGACACAGGCTGTGAGTTCAATTCCCAGTACAAAAGAAAGAAAGAAAGAAAGAAAGAAACTTCTAGCTAAAAATTTGACCAGGGATGTAGCTCAGTGGCATAAGCTCCTGCCTGGTAAGTGCAAGGTCCTGAGTTTCATTCCCAGTACCAAAAAAAAAGTTTTTGCAGCCAGGGATATACCTCAGTGGCATAGTGCCTCCCTGGCAAGTGCAAGGTCCTCAGTTCAATTCCTGGTCCAAAAAAATTGCTTTAAAAAGTCTTAATGAATTTAAGAAGATTAAAAGAAAACTATCTATTCTGACCACAATGGTAAGAAACCAGAAATTGGTAACAGAAAAAAAAAAAGAGAGAAAATTCATAGGTTTGTATTAAATAACACTACACAACCAATGGGCCAAGGAAGAAATTGAAAAGTAAATCAAAAAATATTTTCAAATAAATAAAAATTAAAATATAACATACCAAAACATAATGGATGCTGCAAGAGCAATGCTGAGAGAAATTTATAGCAATAAATGTCTATATAAATACCTCAAATAAACACTATAAGCCTCTCACCTCAAGGAATCAGAAAAACTATGCCCAGAGTTAGTAGAATGAAGAAAATAACAAACAGCAGAGCAGAAGTGTGTGAAACACACACACACAAAATAAAAGTTTGAGGGGTTCTCCAGCTTTCTGGAGTCTCCTACCCTGATCTATCACAGTAATTATCTATCTCTTCCTTTTTTTCCCCTTTCCAATGAAGTCTCCAAGAAAATGTCTTCCTTTCCTTAAACTTTGTTTAAAAAGTTTTCTGAAAAGAAATAAAATTAACAAACTTTAGCTAGACTAAGCAAAAAAGGAGACAACTCAAAATAAGAAATGAAAGAGCCATTCTATCTCATACCACTGAAATATAAAGACTCATAAGAGATTACTGTGAACAATTATTTGCAAACAAGGTAAATTCCTAGAGATGTTCAACTTACCAAGATTAAATCATGAAGAAGCAGAAAATTTGGATATACTAGTAATGTGTTAGGAGATTGAATTAATAACTGAAACATTTCCCATCAAAGAAAAGCTTAAGACCTGATGGCTTACTTAGTAAAATCTACCAAATATTTATAGAGGAATTAGTACCAATCTTTTCTCTGTTCCAAATCCCATTTAGTGAAATACACACAAACACGCTACTAAAAAAAAGTTTACAGGCCAGTATCCCTGGTGAACATAGATGCAAAAATCCTTACCATAACACTAGCAAGCCAAATTCAATAGCACATTAATAGGATAATACTCCACAGTGAAGTAGGACGTGATAAATAAATATGACACACAACATTAGCAGAATGAAATATAAAAGCCATATAATAATCTCAGTGGATTTGATAAAATTCAACAGCACAATGATAAAAACTGTCAACAAATTAAGTATAAAAGGAATATTAAACTTAACATAGCAAAGGCCACTTATTACAAACCCACATGTACCATCACACACCAGTGAGACACTGAAAGCTTTTCCTCTGAGATGGGCAACAAGATGAGTGCACTCACCCTTGCCACCTGCATTCACTGTAGTTCTGAAAGTATCAGCCAGAGAAATTAGGCCCAAAACGGCATACAGATCAGAAAACAAGTAAAATTTTCTCTGTCTACAGATGACATAATCTTATACTTAAAAACTCTAGGCAGACCCCACCAAAAAACTGTTAGAACTAACAAACCAATTCAGTAAGCAAACGTGCAGGACAATGACCAAAAAAACCTATTAGAACTAATAAATGAATTAAGAAAAGTTACAGAATATAAAGTCAACATATAAAACTCATTTCTGTTTCTTTATAAATAATACCAAATTACTGAAAAAGAAATTAAGAAGACAGGGCATGGTGGCACATACCTATAACCCCAGCACTTGGGAGGCTGAGGCAGTAGGAGAGCTGCAAGTTTGAGGTCAGCCTGGGCTACATAGTAAGTTCAGGACCAGCCTGAACTATAGAAAATAATCCACTTATAATATCATCAAAAAGAATAAGACACTTAAGAATAGATTTAAACATGCAAGTGGACCTTTCCCATGATAGTTATAAAGCACTGATGAAAGAAATGAAAGACAAAAATGGAAATACCCCATGTTCATGGATCGGAAGACTCAATACTGTCGAAGTATCCACACCACCCAGATGCAATGTAATGCCTATCAAAATCCCAAGGGCATTTTCACAAAAATAGAAAAAAAAAGTAACCCACCTTGAAAATACGCAAAGGACCTGAAGAGACTTTTCTCAAAAGACATATGAATGTGCTCACAGATAACATGAAAAATGCTCAGAATCACTACACTAGGGAAATACAAATCAAAACTACCTCACACCTGCTCGAATGGCTATTATCAGAAAAACAAAAATAAAAATCTAATTTGTAAAGCTTACCAACCCATATAATAATCTCCAAGGGACTTTTAGTAAGTTATAAGTGGTGCAAAATTGTTTCATGGAGTACAACTGGCTTGCTTGATTTAATAAAACATTAATCAAATTTTACTTTCATAGAACAGGATAATTTTCAAGGAAAAACTAGTGTTTTGGATTAGTAATCTGAACTGATTAAATATTAATTTTTATTGAGTTTATTGGTACATTTTGAATATACACAATGATCATTTTCATCATAGGGAATTTGTACCCATACATGATATATTTTGATTCCTCTTTTTTCCCCCAATCTCTTCTCCTCCCTTCAACCAACCTTCCCCTCCCTATTTACAAAGTTTTGTTTCTATTTTATCTTTTCTTAATTGCCTTTTTCCTTTTCCCTTCCCCCACCCTAGTTCTTCCTTCCCTTTGAACAATTTCTTTCCATTTCACAATATCCATTGTACATTTTGATCCTTATTTACTGCTTTAGTTTCTCACACCAAGGAGACAATTCAGTGTTCAAACATATGAGTCCAATGTATTTCACTTAAGAGTATGACCTCAAGTTGCATCCATTTACTGAGAAATTTTTATAGCAGCACAGTTTGTAATAGCTAAATCTTGGAAACAACCCAAATGCCCATCAACCGAGGAATGGATAAAGAAGATGTGGCTTTATCATCTCAATAGATGCAGAAAAAGAATTTGACAAAGTCCAACACTCATTCATGATAAAAACTGTACAGAAAATTGAAAGAGATTTTTTTTTCAGAATAGATGGGCTTTACTTCAACCTGATCAAAGCCATCTATGACAAACTAACAGCCAATGTCATACTAAATGGACACAAACTGAAAGCTTTCATGTTAAAATCAGGAATAAGACAAGGATGTCCACTGTCACCACTCATATTCAACATAGTTCTGGAGACACTAGCCAGAGCAATTAGAAAAGAGAGAAATAAATGGAATAAGGATTGGAAAGGAAGAGGTGGAATTATCATTATTTGCAGATGACATGTCATTCTACAAGGAAAACCCCAAAAGCCACCAAAAGACTCCTAAAGTTAATCAACAAATTCAGTAGCACAACTGGATACAAAGTCAACACTCAAAAATCAATAGCATTCCTATACAAAAACAACAAACACACTGAGAGAGAAATTAGGGAAACCATACCTTTCACAATAACATCCAAAAAAACTGAAACACAGACTTGGAAAGCTTCAGTGAGCTGCCTGGGAGCCCAAGACCCCTGTCTCTGCCTCCTGCCACCATCTTAGGAATGAACCTGAATCCCCAGATACCTAGAGAGATTTGAAAATGACAAAAAGAAGGAGCAAGATGCAATCTCAGCCAAAACTCCACCCAGAACAAGTCCAGGAAACATCAACATGGAAGAACATGGAAGTCACACACCTGAAATCTCTGAAATGATAGCAACTGAAGTAAAGAACCAACTACATCAGGCTATCAAGAAAATCAGATCAAAAACAATTGATCAGGTAAAAAAAGAAATGAAAACTATTATGAAAGAATTGCCAGCATGTCAAAAGAAGACATAGGTTTAAAAAACAGAGGAGCACAGAACAATGATGGAAAACTTAAATGAACAGTATAGGAAAGAATTAGAATGCATGAAACAGATTCAGAGAGACATTCAGGAACTCAAAAATCCCACTGAAAGCAGGAAGAACCATTTGAATGAAACAGGAAGATAGACTCTTAGACCTTGAAGACAGCATTACAGCTAGTGACAGTGAAAGAAAAGATCTTTTAAATTAACAAAGGAACAGCAAATAACAACTGAACAGCCGCATGATGAGGCAAAGAAAAACAATATAAGGCTGATAGGTGTCAACAAAAGAGCAGGAGGCAACATCAACGACATACAAAGACTATTTGCAGAAGTAATAGCAGAAAATTTCCCAAGCATGGGACAAGAAGCCTATGTGTATAAATGGGGCATATAAAACCCAAATTAGTAATAACCAAAATAAATCTATACCCAGACACATAATAATCAAGATCCCAGAAATTCAGCAAAAGAACAGAATATTAAAAGCTGTTAGAGAAAAGAAACACATCATCTATGAAGGAAAGCCCAACAGAATCACAGCACACTTCTTTTTTTAAATTTTATTTTAAAAATAAAAGGAGGAAAACATTAACAGACAGACAACATTTTACAAAATAGCAAAAGAACAGTACAGACAATAGAGTTACAAACAAAGTGGTAGGAAATTAACAATGCCTTGTTGTACTACATATTGATATCTTCAAAGTGCTTTCTCATAAAAACGGATAGAGACATGCAATATTCATCAATCAAGGACTCACTGACAGTTTCTTTCAGCAAAGAAATAGAAGACAGTAGAACAACTATGTTAACTATCCTGTATATACATACATACAAAATTTCTCCTTCTTTCCCTTCTCTTTTCCCACATCCCAGTTGCCCTTTACCCTTGAGTGTTTTCCTATCATTTCACAATGTCTATCATGCCTCCGAGTTTAAATTAACTCTGTCAGGTTTTACACTAGTGAGACAATGCGGTGCTTGCACATGCAGGTCTGATTTATTTCACTTATGAGTGCGGTCTCTAGTTGTGACCATTTACCTCTAAAAGGCCTTGAGTTCATCTTTCTTTATAGCTGAGTCATATTCCATTATATAAAAGTACCACAATTTTCTTATCCAATCCTCGGTGGATGGACATTTGGGTTGCTTCCACACTTTAGCAATTACAAATTGTGCTGCTATGAACATAGGTGCACATATATCACTGTGAAATGTTGTTTTTAGATCTTCTGGAAAAATACCCAGAAGGAGAATAACAGCAGACTTCTTAACACAGACCAACAAGTCATGAAGAGGTTGGAGTGAAGTATTTCAGGTCCTGAAAGAAAACAACTTCCAACCCACATTGCTGTACCCTGCAAAGCTATCTTTCAAAATTGATGAAAAAAATTGATGAAGAAATAAGATACTTCCATGACAAAGATCAACAGAAGAAATTCTTGAGCGCCAAAAGAGTACTGAAAGATATTCTATGAAGAGATAAAAATGATCACAATCTCAAGACCAACAATAGAAAAGAACTACCAAGCAAAGTAGGCAATTAAACAGAGGGGGAAAGTACAGAACCAACAGTGGGAAAATAACATGACAAGGATAAGTCAATACATATCAGTAATAGCCATTAATGCAAATGGCCTCAATGCATCAACCAAAAGAAACAGACTGGCAGAGTGGATCAAGAAACAAAATGCATCAATATGCTGTATAAAAGAAACACATTTAACTCAAAAGGAAATCCATAGACTGAAAGTTAAAGGATGGAAAACAATACTCCATGCAACAGGAACCCAGAAAAAAGCAGGAATAGCTATTCTGTTTGCAGACAAGGTGAACTTCAAACAAACAATGATTAAAAGAGATAAAGAAGGTCACTATATTCTTGTCAAGGGAAAACTGTAAGAGGAAGAGATAACAATCATAAATATATATGCACTAAATATAGGAGCAGCCAATTATATAAGGCAAATTTTAACAGACATAAAAAATCAAATAAGTAATAACACAATTATAACAGGGGATTTTAACATCATACTGTCAAAAAGAGATAGATGAACTAGACAAAAAAATCAACAAAGAAATAACAGAACCAAACCAAAGGCATGAACAAATGGACTTAGTAGATCTTTACAGAGTATTCCACCCAACAACATTAGAATAAACATTCTTCTCAGCTGCACATAGAACATTCTCTAAAATAGACCACATACTAGCACATAGAACATGCTTAAATAAATGCAAAGGAACTGAAATTATCCCATGCATATTATCAGACCATAGTGCAATGAAACTGGAAATAAATGATAAAAGAAATTTGATCTTTAAAAAAAATTTATCAAAAACTCTATAAACAAATGGAAATTAAATAACACCCTCCTGAACAACCAATGGGTCACAGAAAAAATTAAAGTAGAAATTAAATACTATCTACCATCAAAGAAAAATGCAGATACAAACCTCCAGAACCTGTGGGACACAATGAAAGCAGTCCTCAGAGGAAAATTAATAGCAATGGATTCCTACATCTGGAAAACAGAACGAACACAAATAAACAATTTTATGCTACACCTCAAACTTCTAGAAAAAGAAGAGCAAGTTAATCCCAAAGTCTGAAGGGAGGAAACTATAAAGATCAGAGCAGAAATTAACACAATTAAGACTAAGAAAACAATAGAAAAAATTAATGAATCAAAGAGTTGGTTCTTTGAAAAAAATAAATAAAATTGATAAACCCCTAACCAATCTTATCAAAAAAAGGAAAGAAAAAACTCAAATCCATGCAATAAGGAATGACAGGAGTGATATCACTACAGACCCTGTAGAAATTCAGAAGATCACCAGGCATGGTGGCACACGCCTGTAATCTCAGCACTCAGGAGGCTGAGGCAGGAGGATCATTGTGAGTTCAAGATCAGCCTGGGCTACAAAGTGAATTCAAGGCCAGCCTGAACTGCATAGCGAGACCTTGTCTCAAAAAAAAGACAAAAAAAAAAAAAAAAAGAAATTCAGAAGATCATCAATATCTACTTCAAAAATCTTTACTCTCATTGGATGGAAAACACAGAAGAAATAGACAGATTCCTATATACATAGGAATTACTAAAACTGAATCAAGAAGATATAAAAATGTTGAATAACCCAATATCAGCCAATGAAATTGAAAATGTAATAAAAAAAACTTACCAACAAAAAAAAAACCCAGGTCCTAATGGATTCACAGCTGAATTCTACAAGTAACTTAGAGAAAATTTAATACCAATTCTTCTCAAACTCTTTAAAGAAATAGAAAGGGAAGCAATTCTTCCAAACTCATTCCTGGAGGCAAGTATTACCCTGATACCAAAATCAGAAAAAGAACTAACCAAAAAAGAGAACTATAGGCCAATATCCCTGACGAACATAGATACAAAAATTGTCAATAAAATACTAGCTAACAGAATGAAGGAAATCATCAAGAAGATAATACACCATGACCAGGTGGGATTCATCCTAAGAATGCAGGGATGGTTCAATATATGTAAATCAATCAATGTAATATACCCTATCAACAGAGCTAAAGACAAGAATCACATGATCATCTCAATAGATGCAGAAAAAGCTTTTGATAAAGCCCAACACTTATTCATGATAAAACCCTAAAGAAAATTGGCATAGATGGACTTTACCTCAATCTGATAAAAGCCACCTATGACAAACCAAGAGCCAACACCATACTAAATGGACACAAACTGAAAGCTTTCACATTAAAATCAGGAATAAGACAAGGATGTCCACCGTCACCACTCCTATTCAATGTAGTTCTGGAGACACTAGCCAGAGCAATTAGACAAGAGCGAGAAATAAATGGAATAAAGATAGGAAAGAAAGAAGTGAAATTATCTTTAGTCACAGGTGACATGATACTCTACATAGAAAACCCCCAAAATTCCACCAAAAGATTCCTGGAATTAATCAACAAATTCAGTAGCATAGTTGGATACAAAGTCAACATTCAAAAATCAATAGCATTCCTATACACAAAACAACAAACATACTGAGAGAGAAATTAGGAAAACCATACCTTTCACAACAGCATCCAAAAAACTGAAATACTTAGGAATTAATCTAACAAAAGTAAAAGATCTATACAGTGAAAATTATAGTACTCTGAAAAAAGAGATTAAAGAGGATTTCAAAAAATGGAAAGATATTCCTTGCTCATGGATAGGAAGAACCAACATTATGAAAATGGCCATACTCTCAAAATTGTTATACAGATTCAATGCAATCCCAATCAAAATACCATTAGTATACCTCACAGATCTAGAGAAAACATTCCTAAAACTCATCTGGGACCAGAAAAGACCCAGAATAGCAGAAGGAATCCTGGGCAACAAAGGCAAGGCAGGAGGCATCACAATCCGTAACTTGAAACTATACTACAAAGCCATTGTGATAAACTCAGCATGGTATTGGGGAAAAAAAAAAAAAAAACAAAACAGACCTGAGGATCAGTAGAACAGACTGGAAGATGCAGACACAACCACAAACACACTCAGCCACCTTATCTTTGACAAAGAAGCCAAACACGTTCACTGGAAGAAAGACAGCCTCTTTTTGTTGTTGTTGTTGTTTTTGTTTTTCTCCGGTACCGGGAACCGAACTCACGACCTTGCGCTTGCCAGGCAGGTGCTTCTGCCGCTGAGCTAAATCCCCAGCCCCAAGACAGCCTCTTTAATAAATGGTGCTGGAAAAAACTGGCTCTCCACATGCTGAAGACTAAAATTAGACCCATGCCTATCACCATACACTAAAGTCAAAATGGATCAAAGATCTAAATATTAAAACACAAACACTAAATCTACTGGAAGAGAAAGTAGGCAGAAATCTTGAAGACACAGGGGTAGGCAGAGAATTCATGAACAAAACCCAAACTGCACAGAAATACTTTAAAGAATCAACAACTGGGATCTCATCCTACTGAAGAGTTTCTGCACATCTAAAGAAATCAACAGCAGAGTAAAAAGAAAACCCACAAATTGGGAAAAAATTTTAGCCAACTGTCCCTCAGACAAAGGACTTCTATCTAGAACATATAAAGAATTTTAAAAATTCAGGTCCCCAAAATTCAAAGACCCAATGCAAAAATGGGCATCTGAAATGAACACACATTTCTCACATGAAGAAATACAAATAGCAAATAAATACATGAAAAAATGTTCAACATCATTAGTCATTCAAGAAATGCAAATTAAAACAACACTGAGATTCCATGTCACCCCAGAAAGAATGGCTATCATCAAGAAATCAACCAATTACAAATGCTGGAGGGGCTGTGAGGAAAAGGGAACCCTCTCCACTGTTCATGGAAGTGTAGACTAGTGCAGTCATTGTAGAGATCAGTCTGGAGATTCCCCAGTAAACTAGGATTAGAGGTCCCATTCAACCCAACTAGTTCTCTTTTGGGTATTTTTCCAGAAGAAATGAAAGCATTATACTACAGTGTTGTATGTGCACCCATGATTATAGCAGTGCAATTTATAATAGCTAAATCTTGGAAACAACCCTAATGACCATCAACTGAGGGATGGATAAAAAAAGATGTGGTATTTTTACACAATGGAATATTAATCAGCTATAAAGAAAGATGAGCTAAAGGCTTTAATAGGTAAAGGGATGCAACTAGACCATACTCATAAGTGAAATAAATCAGACCCACATGTGTAAACATAATACTGCCTCCATAGTGTAAGAACCTGAAAGTAAATAAAATCTGAAAGGGACAACAGATATTGTGAAAGAGAAAGAAACTGCTCAAAAGGATAGGACAACTGGGATGGGGGAAAAGAGAAAAGAAAGAAAGAAGGAAAAATATGTGTATGCGTATACACAAGATAGTTAAGATAATTGTACTACTAATTTCTATTGCTTTATTGAAAGGAATAGTTAATGTTTAATTGTTTCATCAATCTTACATGCCTATATCTGGTTATCTGAGTAACCACTTTGAAGGTAACAATATGTGATATAACAACCATTATTGATTTCCTATCATCTTGTTTGAAATTCTACACAGTTTTTATTGTTTTTGTGTTGTTTTATTTATGTCTTTGTGCTATTTTGTTTTTGTTCTTTTCTCTTTAAAATAAAAAAATGAAGATGTGGTTTGTGTGTGTGTGTGTCTGCCATAAAGAAATACTAATTTTAAAACCCAGAAAGTGCAAATAGTCTCCTATGAAAAAAGAGCTACTTTTGTGGACCTGAAAAAAAAATCACACATTGACCCCATAACTTTTAGATTTTTAGTAATTTAAATATTTCCTGTAAATTTTACATTTACCAAAAAATAATAACAGGCTGGGTGTGGTAGTGCACGGCTATAATCTCAGCACTTGGGAAGCTAAGACAGGAGGATTGCTGCAAATTCAAGGCCAGCCTGGGCTACAAAGTGAGTTCAGGCCAGCCTGAACCATATAGTGAGACCCTGTCTCAAAAAGACCAAAAAAAAAAAAAAAAAGAAAAGAAAAGAAAAGAAAAAGATAAAAACAAAACAAAACAAAAAAACCTCTGGAAAAAATTTAGAAACCAGAATTACACCTCCGTAAATTTCAAATGACATAAGAAAGCAATGTGACCATACCTCCCCAGGTGTTGATATGAATTTTCTTCCACCACACATATAGGAAAAGAAGAGCAGACAGGAAGAACTGGGAGGTGGTGTTGGCCCAGGCAGACCCTCTGAAGGAGAAAAGTCATCGTTACTCCTGAGCAAATCCTTTCAAATATGAACCAACAGACAGTCCTGGTGAGCTTTGGCTCCATGGTACACTCAGTTTACATGAGTCTGAAGCTCCTTCACTGTCTTCTCTTAATACTTTAAAAACTGCACCCATTTGTAGTACACTTATTTTATTCCCATTGAGACTGAGTTTGTGGAAGAAACCAATATTACTATTCACCAATGGGAAATAAAAGGACATAAATATTTACCACTATTTCTTTTTTTTGGTACTGGGAATCAAACTCAGGACCTTGCCAGGCAGGCGCTTATGCCGCTGAGTTATATCCCCAGCTCTTTACCACTATTTCTTGTGGAACAGCCTTAAATAACCCATTGAATAATTTCTCAGATATAGCTAGTCAAAGGGATATAGCTAGTCAAAAAGAATATATCAATCAGCTACTGTGTTCAAAGCATTGCCCTACATCCTACTAGCTTTATTTTCTAGGATTTTCTAGGATTATTTTCTAGGATTATAACAGGCTTGTTTTCCACTGGAATTTAAGCTTGGGACATCTGCAGTACGTGGCATTTTATCACTACAAATAAAATGTCCACGTTGTTAAAGTGAGCCAGGAACTCTGCCTTCTTGTCTATTTTTCATTTCACTCTCTTGTCCAGTCTTCACATTTTATCATTTATTAATCCATTCTTATACTTTCTTATCTTATCCCACTCTCAAAACTGTCCTACTACAGTTCCTTGGGAAACTTCTTAGAGAAGTCTCTGAGGTGCACCTCACAGGAGAGCTGCATACCTGTATGGTCAGGTGCTGGTCCTCACTCTGGCCTTCTGACTCCAACTTCCCCTGACTATCACCTTATCCAGTTTTTTAGCATAAAGATTTTTAAATGGGCTTTCACTGATTGTGGTTGTTTTTGTTGTTGCTTGGTTTTTGTTTGTTCTCACTGTGCCGGGGATCAAACCCAGGGCCTTGAACAGCCAGGCAAGTGCTCTATGATGTGTTATGTTCTAATCCTCTGCTATCCTTTCGCTGATGGCTTTTAGCAGTAAGAAATAACATCTTCATCACCATCCAGTATCCACATTAACATGTGTACACACAAGCACCCATATATACCTGAAACAAATCTCAAAAAAATACCTCCACAATAGCTGGTGCTCCACACATTTGCTATTCCATTTCATTTTCTTCTGTTTGATTCTTAATATATTTCATTTTTTAAAAGTGCTAACCAGGATCCACTAAACTTATTTTTGTTTACAAAGGAACACACTACCCTGAGCACACCAAAAGTGCTGGGGCTCAGTCTGCACTGCAGGCATGATCACTCTCTAGCCATGTGTGCAAGGCTGGCCCTGGGCTGAGCTGCCAGCGTGTACCCGGGTGAGGGGTGGATCTGCAGAGCACCTGCCAAAGGAAGCCCACGCTGATGGTGCTTGCTGGCTTGCTCTGTGGGACCCTCTTGTTCTTGAGCTTCGGAAGACAGAATCTGCCTCATGTTCTCACAATTCAGAACCTAGGAGAGTCCCTACAAGCATCCACCCACTTCTGCCTCTGCCTCTGCCTCGGTCACCCACCTCAGCCTTCGTGGACTGACCAGCTCCCTTCTCCCCGTTAACCTGCTTCTACTCACAGCTCTCAGCTTACACATCACCTCCTCCAAGACCCTGCCCTTTCTGTCTACCTAACTTTCACCCATTTTCAACAGCCTGTGTGAATTGCTCCCGCCATGGGCTCACACAGCAACCAGCTCTCACCTGTCTTTCAGGTAAGAAAACAGGCCTCTGGGTGACTGTTTGTTTACCTGTGTGCACTCCCTCAGATCGCTTCACCCCCTGCATCCTAGCCCTTAGGGCTGGAGCCAGCATACACTCAAGTTTTTATTGAATGAATGGGTCATGACTTACACTACTCCGAGATCCAGGGCATACAGCAAGAGGGCATTCATGCCCACGTTGATGACATTCGCTGCAATTCCAATAATAACTTGGGGCATGATGATGCCCTAAATTACCAAACAAATAGGAAAATAGCATTTTCAAAAGCTACTCAGCTACGCTGTCAAGTGAACTTTCACAGTTAAATAAGTAACTTTTTTAATGAGATGGGGTCTTACACTATTGTCCAATCGGGCTCACGCAATCCTCCTACCTCAGCCTCCCCAGTAGCTGGGACCACAGGCCTGCATCACTGTGCCCTGCTTACAGGTGACGACTGCAGGCAGTTACACAAGACTGGAACAGCCAGGAGCAGAAAAAAACAGATATCCTCCCCGAACCTTGGTAGTGTGAAGTCTCATGTGCAAAGCACCCAGCAATGCCGGCTTTATAGCAGTGCACAGAGAACATTTGCCCACTTGTTTTATGGTACCAGCCCCCACTCCTTTTGTTTACACTGCCCCCTCTAGTACTCAGACATTTTCTTTAGGTAATATCTTCCTGTCATTTAAACAGAGTTGCCTGCTATGAAGGCAGAATGCATTTATTCTGGCTTCATGGGCAATGCCTTCATGTTTAAAGGCTAGCAGGATATTTGTCTGGGATAAACAGCAGAGGGACAGTGAAGAGTACTCAGCCTACGATTTTACCCACCCACCTCCTAGCCTCAGCCTCCTCCCTCATTTCCCAGTCTGCCTCTGGTGTTCTGAGGTCACAGTGCCCCTACCACTTGCAGGAATGTGCCTGAAGTAAATCCAAGCCCTTTCCCTCTAAATAAGAAATACAGGCCCAGTCCCAGGATAGTTGGGAAACTGAGTGCCCGCACCCGGAGCAGGTAAGAAGCTGAGAGGGATAAGATATGATCAGGAGGAAGTGGACACATTGTTATGAGCATCTTTCCTGGGCTGGATGGTATCCAACCACAAGGTCTTACATCTCTCACACAAAGAACTCTGGTAGGAAAAAAGTATGAATTACCTTTATAGCAAATTTCTTTAAAATATTTACATTTCTAATATTATAGAATAAAAAATATAAAAAGAAGCAATACCTGACTTTGTAAATATCTTGTCTGCAGCTGGAATAGGAATGCTGCCTACAAGATTAAACAGAAAGGCAAACATCAAGAGTTCACTTCAGTTCTGATTTTGTGGTGGTGGTGTTTTTGTGGTGCTGTGGCTGGAACCCAAGGCCTCACACCTCTTAGGCAAGCCCTCTACAATTGAGCTGCATCCCCAGACCCAGTTCTAATTTATAACATATTTCCTCTTGATGATGTCATGTCAAATTTAGAAAACTAGACTCACCATAAATAAACACTAGGGCATTAAGTATTTGAAATTTTTCACAGTAGATAAAGATTTAGTCCCTGAAAAGTAGACTGTAGTGGTTGATTGATTATGTCAACTTGAGAAGTTTAGAAGCTTAACTAGACTTGGCTCAGCAATTGGCTCAGTAATTCTACACCCTAGAGTGTAGAGGAGCCACCCTAGGGTTACCATCACCTAAATGATACAAAAGGGAAAAGAGGACGGACACTGAGGCTCCCATCCTTCAGCGAAGCTCCAGTCTTCACCTTCGGCTTGGACACCGCCTCCTGGTTTCTAGTACAGACTCTCCCACTTCCACCTTGGATCCATCAGTATTCCAGTGTAGACTCATCAGCCTTCCGTCGCAGCCCCATCGGCCTCCTGATATGGACTTGCACGGACACTGCAGTGAGCGCCAGAGCTTGGACTGAATACTTCGGTCTCCAGTGTGCAGACACCCTCTGCACACTTCCTCATTCAACTCTTTGGCTGACCGTTGTCAGCCAATTTTGTCATTCCTTATACATTTCTATATCTTGTGTTATATCTGTTTCTCTAGTAAAACCCTGACTGACACATAGACACAGGCAAATTCTAAACAGTTGAAGCATAAATTAAAGCCTTGTCATTCTGAATGGCTCCAAGGGTACCCAGGAAATGTTCTGATTAATTTGCTACCAAAAGTAGCCATGGAATAAGGAATCAAGAAGAAAACATTTTCCCTTCAATTCTTGCACTTAATTTAAGTGGGTGGACACCAGAGTGGTACAGTAAGGTAGGGACAGCAGGTCCCAGAAACAGCTGCTGAACTTTTGCACAAATGGCACCGTGGTCAATAGATGACAAGGCGTGAGGTGGGGCGACACAAACACATGCACAGCTTTGTGTCCAACAAGAACAGTCTCAACACTTACAGGAAGAGCAGGAATGGAAATCATCACATAAATCTGGGCTATCCTGCAATAAATAACAAGACAGTCTTTTGTTAAGATTAAAATGATTTCTGGTCATCCCATCCTCAAATTGAACCCACAGAATATTTTTAAAAGTTACAACTAAAAATAACTTCTAGAGGAGAAACTGAATCACAGCTCTGGTTTCCTGAAGCATACATCAAGGGCACTAGAGGCCTTCCTGTCTCTGCCATAAGAGAAAGTCTAGTGACATTTCCCAACTTGTTCTCAGTCTACAAAGTGGAGTGAACACAGCAAAAAGAAATAAAACTTGAGCACAGCGCAGAAACTCTTTGAAAGCATCAGGAGTACCTCACAGTGAGCAAGAGTCTACTAGAAAGGGCCATGTAGCCCAAGGACAATACCTGAGGCCATGCTGGAATTGAAGGTTTAAAAAAGGGTCTCTAAAAATAGTGTCAGTATTAGACTTTGGTCAAGGGGAAGACATTCTGTGTTGCAGGACACCAAAATGGGGGGATGACAGGAAAGGGAGACGAGGCCAAGGCACAGCACTTTCCTCCTGCTTGTCACCCAAGGTCAGGCGGTCCCTGTAGCTGTGGCACTTGGGCCCACAGTCACAGCTTCCAAAGGGTTCAAGTCCAGCTAACTGGCTGAAAATGTCAACACAGATATGCTGGGGGTGAAGCCAGGACCTTGTCCAAGTGAGGAAAGAGCTCAACCACTGAGCCACACCCCAGCCCAGACAGCCACATACTCTTGACCTAAGATTCTGAACTGGAGATGCTGACCTGGAAACCTCAGGGTCTTGTTTTAAGAGCAGGAGGAGGCGCTCAGCGTTGATGAAGACAGCCCAGCAAGGGAAGCAACACAGCAACAAGATAAGGATTCCTCTCTGAAGTATGATCCCCACACGTTTCAGGTTCTTGCCGCCGAAGGACTTGGGAAAGCAAACAGAAAGAACCCCATGGTTTAGGCCAAGACCCGGACCTTGCACTTCTGCCACCCCTGGGGCCCAGGCAGCCGAAGTTCCATAGCTGACATGCAGGGAAGCTGCAAAGCCAGCAGCACCCAGTGAACTCGGAGGCTGTTGGGGCGTTCTACACATCCTGGGATGCATAGGTCCCTAGTCTCCAGAATTGACACTTAACCAAGCGGGTACTGGAGCCTAGAATGCTGAGGGAGAGAATGAAGGCTTAGGGACTCAGGGGCCTTGAGAGACAGGGATATTTGCAGCAGCAGAGGAAGAAAGATATTTACAGTACGGGGATGGTCCAGTGGGTTAAGGACAGCCAGGTGCTTACCTAATTATGTCATCAAGAGAGATGAGGAAGGGACCTGGAAGAGGACTGGCCCAGCTGATAAGCGGGAATGCAGAAGGCATTGATGGGGGCTGAGCTGACAATGGGAGTACAAAGAACACTTTCAAGAAGCTTATGGAGGGCTGAGGAGTGGCTCAATGGTAAAGCACTTGCCTAAACGGCCAGAGACCCTAGGTTCCATCCCCAACATCACGGAAAAGAGGGCAAGGGGTTATGAGGAGCTAAGACAGGGAGGAAAAAGGCAAATGCACCCTTGAGAAGATGAGACCCAGAGGACGAAAGCTGTTAAACAAAATGATGGGAGACCAGTGATTTGGACTAATCTATGCTTGCCCCAGCAGACCAGATCAGACCAAAATGGAGTCCCTCTTGCTAAATGCCACATCATCAAACCCAGACTTTAAGAAACAGATCAACCCCAAAATGGACCAGTGTACCCTGAGAACAGGAGATCTCAACTACCTGAGTCTGTGCAATAAGAAGTTCCTTCTGCTTTAACCTATTTAAGAAAATAACCTACACGAAACTGATGTTGACCAGTTTATCTTCCAATTGCTTTGCTTTTTGTTCCTACCTTATAAAACCCACCATTCTGCCAAGGCTGGTGGAAGCACGCTCACTCTTTTGTAGAATGAAGCTGCCCCATTCTTAACTGCAAATAAAGACCAGTTAAATTTATAACTAAGTTTGCTGTAATTTTGTCTTTTGATGTCCTAAAGCTAACACAGCTATGCTTGTGTGTTTACAGTCATTAGCAGCACCGGATTTAACACATAAAAGGAAGGTGGACAACTCCCTAGGCAGCCTCTTGGGTAAAAGGTAATTGCCCCAAGAAAAATTGTGTGGGCAGGGTGCTCCTCACCTGAGACATTAGCGTGTCACAAGCAGAGGCTAAGCCAGTTCCCACTGAAATCCCAGTGACGTTCACAACCTGCAAGAAACAACAGGCCAGGTGTGGCATGCAGTGTCAATGTCAAACACCCCTTTATACCAAGGAACTTCTACAAGTTCATTTTTAAAGAACAATTCACAGTTGTATACTTAAGCCTATATATTTTAGATCAAATGGGTGTCCACATGAATCCTTGTTGATTACTGAACAAAAAAAAAAAAACATCTTTTAACCAAAGGATCATAACCACATTGTATCAACTGGGAAAACTTAAAACCTGTGTTTCTTAATACTACATGTTACAGTTTCTGTACTGAAAAGTCCAAGTAGGGTTCTGCAGTGTGCACTGTAGTCCTGGCTGCTCAAGAGGCTGCAAAAGGAGGACCATTTGAGCCCAGCAGTCCCAGGACAGCCTGGACAACATGGTGAGATTTTGTCTTCAAAAATTAAAGAAATAAAGATAAATAAAAGTTGTGGTTAATGTCTAAAGGCCATGCCCTGTTTGCTAGTAGGATGTGCATTTAAAAAAAAATAACAGGGTTGAGGGTGTAGCACATTCTAATGTGCTAGGTGGGCTCCTAAGCCTTTCATGTACATGGTGTATGACTGTTAATCCCACTTCTTGGGTAACATGGGTCACAAAAGCTTATGATATTTGCCCAGGTTACTCAGAGGGCATGAATGGAAGGTGGGGAATCTGGCTGTAGACCCTAGACTTAGTCCTGTAGTGAGGAATGGGTCACTTTCTTGACTAGACCTTATCCAGTGCCCTGACATTTAAGGTTACAGATACAAAAACACAGGTAAGGGCAGGGCCTATAAGTGCTGTTGTGGGACAGAGAAGAAGCACGGGAAATGCAGAGCCGGAGGTCTGGAGATCCCCATTTCCATCCGGGTCTCATGTGAAACAGCATTGGGATTCCCAGGTGGTAACGTCTCCACCTACTAAGACTATCCTGGTCCTACAGGTTGAATATCGGTTGAGAGTGACCCCCAAAGGTGCATGTGCTGGAAGCTTGTTTCCCAGTGTGCCAGAGTTGGGAGGTATTTCTTCAACAGGTGGGGCCTTGCAGAAGATAGTTAATCATTGGGGACACCGCCCTTGGAAGGAATTAATGTAGTACTTGAGGAATCCTGGTTAGATCTTGTGAATCCCTCTTGCTTCTTAACTCATCGTGTGACTGCTCTCTTCCTCTTGGAGGTGCCCTGGCCATGGTGCATCTGCCATGGTGTGGTGTAGCAGGAAGGCCCTTAGCAGAGACAAGCAGGAGCTGGTGCTGTACTCTAAACATTCTAGAACTATGAGCTAAATAAACCTCTTTTCTTTATGAAGTACACAGCCTTAGATATTTTGTCTTAGCAACAGACAGTGGACAAAGACATCTGGTAACCCAAGGCTCTAGTCCCCAGGAGCTAACAGGTCACATACAGAATGCCTAATGGCTACCCCATGAGGCAAAGGCTGGATCTAAATGCAACCCAGAGGACTCAGGGCACAGTGAGGATTGGACATGAAGCACCTGCACTACAACCCCGAATTCCTCCAGAGGCACCTCGGCCTACCAGGGAAGGAGAAAGGAGACATGTGTCATTTTCTGAACATTTTTCCACTTTTTGTTTTCTTTTGCTTTTGCTTTGACGAGGGTGGTTTTGTTGATGCTTTCTTTTTGCTATGTTTCACTTTGGGTAAACTAACTCATTTGGGTTGGCTTAGAATATTATTGCTCTACAGCTCACAGTTTATCCCTGGTCCAGTCAGCTGGCGCCAAAGCCACAGCAGCCATGGGCCCCACTGCTTCAGCGGTCACAAGCTTTTACAAAACTTGAGTTGGTGTCAGATCTCTCCCTTACCATGGACAACTTTATAATAAAACACAGGACAAAAAATGCTACTGTGTCTCCCATAGCAAATTGTCCAAGACACAGTCACAGTGTGCACTGTATGAGAATCTGCAAGAAAAATTTCACTAGCTCAGTACACAGAAAGCTCACCTTTCCCCTAATTTAACAGTTTGGCAAAACTGAGGTACGCTGAGACTCCCGCAGAGCACAGCGTGGAGCAGAAATGCAGCATCCTGCTACGGATGTTGCCCCCAGCTCCAGCTCCCTCCATCCCTGTTCCTTTGGCCCATTCCACCAGCTATTTATTTATCCTTCTCTACTTGATATATCTGTGTAAACCAGTTTAAGTTCTTTGTGGAATGAGGTGGAATATAAACAAATATTCTTTCACTTAAAGCAAACAGACACTTATAAATTCCTTCATACTACAAAGACTTTTTCGTAAGATCAAGGTTGTTCAAAGCTAACTCATTTTCATAAATAAAGTCATTCTGTGGCCGAGTCTATTGTCTTCACAGCGGTTAGTTACAATTCAACAACTGAATAAAAGGAAAGCATCACCTCCTCCTTGCCAAGGGCTGACAACACAGCTCCCAATCTAGGAGCTTATCACAGACAGTCCTTCCTGCCTGTGGAACATACCATCCTTCCTGTGCCCTATTCCAGCTCTCTAGATAATCGGGATTGTATTCAGTTTAGGCCTGTTATTTTTACAATGAAAACTAAGAAATCTTCTCTAACCTCTTATTGGATGATTTGGGGGATAAACAGAAAGAGGGAAGGAAATTGCCACAAACCACCACTATAATCTTAATTTAATTTTCCCCCAGATATATTTCTAAATAGTTTTAGTGAAATAAATGAAAGAACAGGAATCACAGGACTTTATGCAAATATATATCCTGAGGTTTTAAAGTCTCACCACATTACAGGATGGAAAAGCATAATGGGGCAGGGTTGAAGAATAGAACGAAACAAAAATAAACCAGAAGATGCCCAATGAGAACCAACTCGAAGATCAAGACAACTGAGCGATGTGTTTCTCTGAAATGGTTAGGCCAGCTCTGTGCAGGCCAGATCAGTGCCAGGAACTAAACTGAGCCAAAAATGAATATGAGCTTGAAAATCAGTGAAGAGAAACCAGAGACAGAGAAAATCAACACAATGGAGCCAGGGCCCAGACCCAGCAGCTCAGGAGTGAGGCAGGAAGGATGAAGGCAGCCCAGGACAGTGGAGTGGGAAACAGAAAAAAGGGGGATTCTAAGGAATGTGGGGAACAAAGGCCATGCTGACTCATGGAGATTGGAAGTCTAAAAACTATAAGAAGGGTGCCTGGGGTGTTGCTCACAGGTAGAGTGCCTGTCTAGCATGTATGAGGCCCTGGGTTCCATCCCCAGCACCACAAAATATAAAAAATTAAAAAATAAAAGAGGCAAGTACATCCGGACTCCAGGGAAGAGCTTCAAACTCTGGGCTGGAGGAGTCTCTGCATCTTCCACCTGATCTATCGCACAAGTGGTTGCCCGAGCTGGAAGCCTAGGTCAAGGATGGAGATACAACGATCAACAGTGGTCATGGTCAACAGAAGCAGGAGGAGAGGGGAGAGAAAGGTAAGCGCAACTATCACAAAGGCCACAGGAGAGCTGAGGAGGGTCAGGCTGAAACACTACCCACAGGGCAGCCGGGTGAGGGTGAATGCTCTGGCACCGACAAAGGAGTGAGAATGGGTCACTGCCAACTGCTGTCCAAGCAAGGTGAAGAGAGCAAGGGGTTGGACTGGAATGGGAGAAAACACAATGAAGACAGAATGTGGTCTGTCTAGCAAAGAGCATAGATGAAGACAGGCTGGAGGACCAGGTGAGGACAGGGGTGGATGTGGATGTTTTTATAGGAAAAAAGACTGGTGGTCCACACCTGTAATCCCAGAACTCTGGGAGCTTGAGGCAGGAGGATTACAAACTTGAGCTATGCCTGGGCAATTTAGTGGTTTATCAAGACCCTATCTCAAAATAAGAAATAGAAAAGGATGGGGACAGGGCTCAGTACAAAGGCCATGGGTTTAACGTCCAGTTTAAAAAAAAGAACAACAAACTCAAGGCTTTTATAGGTAAATGGATGCAACTAGAGACCATACTCATAAGTGAGATAAATTGGACTCACATGTGTAAACATTGCATTGTCTCCCAAGTGTAAGAACCTGAAAGAGTAAATAAAGCCCAAAACGTACAACAGACAATATGAAAGGGAAAGAAACTGTTCAAAGGAAGGAACAACTGGGATGAGGGAAAGAAGAAAAAGAAAGAAAGAAGGCAATATATATATAT
>NW_004955467.1:234831-237121 GCF_000276665.1 Chinchilla lanigera
ATATATATATATATATATATATGGATAGCTGGGAAAACTGTACCGCTGATGTCTGGTGGTTTATTGAAAGGAACAGTTAATGCTTAAAATTTTTTATATTTTGACCCATTTTGCATGCTTATATCTGATAATCTGAGCAACTGATCTGAAGACAACAATATGCAATAGAACAACCACTGGAGAATTCCTACCATCTTGTCTAGTGGAACTCTATATCATCTATAATTTTTTTTAATAATTATTCTTTATTCTCTTTAATGGTTTGAACAGTCTTCCATTCCGACATCTGGTAATCTGGGCAACTTCGTTGAAGATAACAATATGTCATATAGGCACCGCTGTTAATTCCTATCATTTTGTTTTGAAACCCTGTATCATTTTTAAAGTTCTTGCTTTGTTTTGTTTATGTCTGTGATGCTGGCATTTTGCAATTGTTCTTTTTTTTACTACTCTCTTTAAAATAAAAATTAAAAATAGAACAGAGTGACTTCTAGAGTGTCATCCTGGAGTGGGAGCACACAGAAGGGAGGGCGAGCGGGGAAGGAAGGCTCCCCTGCACAGTGGAGAGTGGATCTTGGGAGGCAAAAGCTCTGGGGGTGCAGGGAACAAAAGGTGAGAGATCAGGCGCTGCCTGACTGGCCCAGTGTACAAGGCAGAGGGCCAGCTGGGGGCACCAGAGTGAGAGAAGATGGCACTGACGATCCCATGAAGCCAAGGGCTGGAAGAATGGGCGTCGGGACTGAAAGAGCTCCAGGGAGGAGAGACAGAACAGATGATGGGAAAGCAGAGCTGCAAGTGCCCACTGTGGGTCCGTATGGGGGATAAGCACGTGCAAGGTGAGGGGCCTGAAGTGGACTTGGAGGTCCTGGAGGTCAAGGAGACAGAGGGAGGGAGGAGCGCCTGGAGGAAGAAGGAGCCTCAGGCTGAGGTTGCTGACTGGCCAGAAGCTGGCATCCACACGGAAATCACAGGCCACGGGACCTAGGTGGGCGCCCAGAATTGAATGCTGGGGGCTGCCCCAGAGAAGTAGGGACGGGAAGACGGCAGACCTCAGTCCCAGCCTCAGATCATCACACATGTTCACACCTTAAGAGTGACTAGGGCCACGTGGGCCAGGGCTCCACTGCCAGGTGCCATGCGGGGGGCACACACATCTTTGCAGCAGGAAACACTCCAGTCCATGCTTTAAAGCCCCTCTACCTTCTTTCTAGAAGCCCAATTTAAATTTTCAAAGACAGCAAAAAACGTTCCATACTAACCCCTTCACCAAACACAGTAGCAAGCCTGTAAATACAATGCGACCCCACATCGCCAGGTCTCCCCCAAGGGGAGGCTGAAGGAGAAACTTCCGCAGGGCTTCCACACAGGTACGTTCCTGGGGGACAGAGCCGCATTTTCTGAGACTGGGATGAAGTACCTGCTGTTACCAGCGTGTGGAGTCTTTCTCCAGTCTTTGAAAACCTGGATTATTTGCAAGAGAACTTTCCACTACCTCACTAACAAAGACCCAGACATACTTCAAAGCAGATGTAATATCAACCCCCACAAAAAAGCAGAGACTTTACAAGCATAAAACAACGGGACCTTGATGAATGGTGTGAATCAACTAACGGTCTCCGTAGCTTGATTTGATAATAGAAAAAAGAAAAGCAACATTCTTCTAGCCTTGGTAGATGCGCACAGCACTCATGCCACACTCCTTACAAGACCTCTGTGATGTGAGACACTGTTAAGTACTTGACAATATGCCCTTCAACTCTAAAGACCCGGTGAATCTGCAGGTCAGGCCCAGACTCTGCAGAGGATGCCACAGAAGACATGACACAGTTCACGTTCTGAAGCTCGGCACCTGCGGTGCAGCTCCGCTTACCTAGCATGTGCGGGCCCTTGGGCTCACCCCCAGCACCAGAGAAATGAAACAACTGAATTTCTAAGACTTTGCCATGTCATCAGCTCAAATAAACAGGTAAAATTTAAAATGAGTGTGGCGGGACACTCAGGAGGTTGAGGCAGGAGGCTCACGAATTGGAGGCCAGCCTCTGCAATTTAGCAAGACCTTGTCTCAGAAAAAGAAAAAACAGAAAACCACCTACCGAGGTGGCAAGTGTGACCGCATCCAGCTCGACTTTGCCCAGATGGCCGCAGAATATGGAGCTGACCACGCTGATGAGAAAGATCATCAGCTGCGCAAGGACCTGCGGGGACAGGAGGGGGCGGCTCAGGCCGGGTCCGCGGCCCCAGGGCAGAGCACCGGTGCGCCGCGCCGCCGCACTCACCACCGGGCCCGCCA
>NW_004955467.1:237376-291021 GCF_000276665.1 Chinchilla lanigera
AGGCGGGCCAGCTGCGGGACCAGCCCCCCCGCAACCGCCGCCCGCGGAACCCGGGGAGGGGGAGGGGCGGGGAGGGGCCTGCGGGGGTAGCGGGGCGCCTGAGGCCGCTCTGGCTTCTGAGCAGAAACTTTGTAGGTTGCAAAAGCTGCGAGCTCGGAGCACGGGCGGAGCTGCACCCCGCCTGGCCCCGGGGCGCCGCTGCATCGCTGGATTGGGAGGAGCTGGGCATGCCCGCGGGGCGCGGGGGAGGGCAGAGCGCTTGAGACCCCTCTAGGCGGCCAGGGGTGCGCGATGAGGAGCGCAAAGACAGGGATGCCAGGGCTTCCTAACACAGCTGGGGAGAGGGCATCCCTGGGGTCCCACCTGGAGCCCATGCTCAGTACGAAGCTTTACCAGGGTGCCTGGAAAATGAGGTTCAGTTTAAGGAGGTCCTGAGGTTGGAGACGCCTTGTGATGGCCCCAACCACAATCCGCAGCTGGGGGACAGGAGTGTGGCTCAGCGGTGGAGCCTGCGGCCAGCCCTGGTCCCATCCCCGGCAGTGAGGGAGTTGGGGCGCAGGCGCGGCAGCGGGGTTATACTCACAGTAATAGCGTTTCTGATTTCGTTCCTTATCTGTTCTTTCAGGGCGAAGACCTCGTCTAGACATGTATCCATTCTAGCGCTGATTGTGCTCAGTGTACGGGGCGGTTTTCTGATCGGTGGTGTGCATTTAATTCCACGACGGCTGAAAGAAGCAGCCTTACTAAGCCCTTCCTGAAAACTGCCTTCTGACACCGCCCCCCATGCGTTGGGGTGATTTTCCTTTGGATTTTCAAGCTCCAAAGACTTCCCTTAACTATGTACCAACAGCGCCTGAGACCTGGAAGCCAACAAAAGATTAATGGATGCCATTTGCCTGTGAATAATAATCTATGACACAAGGCAAGATATATGTAAAATGTATTTTTAAAAATCACACAGTAAGAATCCTTAAACACTTTGTATATAAGTTTGTGTCTTAGAAAACAGTAAGCATGAGAAACATGAAAGTCATAGATAAATGCAGGATCCACAGTGATCATTGGTTGAGACTGGTGAATTATTACTCTAGAGTCACCTTTCACACACTGTCTTGGGCCAAAATATAATGTTTGCCTTAGCTCCTTTTCTTCATTAGAAAAATATTTGAATTCTCAGTTCTTAAAAATCCATGGGCACAGCTGAATTACATTAGGTGAAAATGAACTGCCATTGCTGGACCTATGAATTATTTATCTATAAACTCAAAAGCACAAGTGGCCCTCAACTTAAGATGGTCTGAATTTTAAGGGCTCAACATAGTAGAAAATGTACTTTAAATCTGAAGCTTTTCAGATTAGCAATATGTGTGTGAGATCACAGGGGTAGCAATCTTCAGGTAGCAATATGTGTGTGCTACAATCCTCCGTCAGGATGCTAGACAAACAGCCGCAGCTCTGGGTCAGCTCGTCAGTCACGAGGGCAACAGACACTCTATGCTATAGCTGCTAAACTAGGATGTTTTGGAGGTAAGGTGTATTAAATGTACTGTCAACAATATTTTTTTTTTTTTCTTTTTATTGTTGTCTTGGTGGTGCTGGGGATTGAACCAAGGGCCTTCAGCATGCTAAACACATGCTCTACCACTGAGCTATATGCCCAGCCCTGACTTAGGGTATTTACACCTTCTGAAGGGCTTCTCAGGAGGTAACCCCATGTGTATCATGCAGGCATCTTGCCTCATGTAAGAAAGATTTTAAATGGTCTTCTGCAGTCATGCATTTGAAAGGGTTTCTAAACAAAAGCGAAAGGGAGTAGTCAATTAAGAATGGAACGCTATGCTAACTCTGCAGCACTGGCAGTTAAGAAGTTGCTCCCTATAGTTCAATCACTTGCTTTTAGAAACCGACAAAAGGCCTTCACAGGGAGCAGGGTAAAGAAGACATCAGGCTTCTGTCAGACAAACTTTACCTTCCCTAGGTAGCCAATGAAGAGAGAGGAGGGAACTGCATGTAAGGAGGGGAAGGAGTTAAATTGCCCACAGATACCCCTCTGGTGGTCTGTCAGTCTGTCTGTTGGGCTGGTACCCTACTCTTGCAAGAATGAAGAACTGTCTTTGGGTCTGGAAAGTGAATGCCCTTCACACACATCACTGAATTTTGACATATACTCTCACTAAAACCCCCACAAGCAGGACCACAAGGACCCCAAGGACCAGAAGCCCTCGCCGCAGCACCAACTGTCTCCCAGACAATTTGTTGTCTTTTGTGTGGGCAGGCAAAGGTTGTTCTCGGTGTGTCTCCTGTTCCGGTTGAGTCTCCTCCTTCTTTTCAAAATGTGTCATTGAAATCTCTCCATGGTTTTCAGGACTCACTGTAGAGGGAAAAAAGAACTTTGCAGCTTGAAAGAAATTTATTTTGTTCTGTATAAAAAATGATATATAATGTACTAGTATATAATGTACTAGTATATATTATATATTAGTACATTATATAATGTACTAGTATATAATGTACTAGTAGCTAGGAGAAAATTAACTCTGGAAATAATTGCTACAGTAAACAAATAAAAGAAATTTTGTTAGGCAGGAACTTATAGGAGCACATTCCTATACCCTGGGGCAGAGGCTGCTGCCCACTGAGATGACTGTTATCCCTTCAAACTTTTGTTTCAGATACTGTGCTCAAGAGAAAACCACAAGGAACCACTCTTTTGCTCATTATAAAGCTCAGTTCTCCCCCCAGGAGACATGGCCATCCCTCATCTTTTAGCATGGGTGGCATGATCTCACACTGAGCATGCTCAGAAATGAGTCTCTCTTAATGCGTCACAAGGAGTCTCTCTACAATGAAAATGCACAAAATTTCACCAATGAAAGCCCCTTGCTTCTTTTGTTCGGAGAGACACTGCTTTGGAAATTACCCTCAGAGTTCTCTTTACTTGTTCAAATTAAACCTTTCTGCAGCCTTTTGTCTGCAGTCTTTCTGCAGTCTGTTGTGCTTACTGGCCTAGTGCTCACCAGAGCCAAGCCCCACCGTGTTCCATTGCAGGGATCTCGGAGCCCTCTCTGCCCCTTCACAAACCAGGGTAATTAGCCTGGGGATTCTGGGTGAGACAGCTAACAATTTACAGTCCCAGCTCACTGTCTCACGAAGGTAAAGAATGAAATCAAAGATAGAAAGGAAGTAGTTAAAGGGATGTGTACTGGAGGTAGAAGAAGGAAAAAAGCCTGGACAGGTAGTTGGAAGGGGTCCTGAAAGTGGATTTGTTCAGTGGACTCTTTTTCCAGAATCATTTATGGATGAGCAGAGCATGGGAATCTGCCCAGTGCCCAGAAAGTGGTATATCAGTCTGTCTGTGGACCCCCAAAACAATTGACATGTTTTAAATGTAAATTTCAAAGAAAAACTAGTTATTCAGCATCCCCAAATTCCCTGCAACCAGTCCTCAGCCCAAAAGTAGGGAGGTACTGCTACCTTGGTTCATTCTTCCTAAAAAGTTTCTTTCCTGGGAGTCCTTAGCTTTACTTTTTATCATTTTCCCTGTGCTTGCTTTTACATTTCTAAGCTTACTATCTGTATGGCTTGAATTAGCTCTTAACTCGATGTAAGGGTAAGAGCTATTTTTTTTTTTTTTAATGCTCACAAGCTTGATTCCATCTAAGGCCCTGACCCTTGCTAGCTGCCTATTTGAAAGCTAAATAGTTAAACTGCCTCTTACACAGGGTTCTCTGTAAGTTAAAATTCACATGGCAAATTTTCAAAGAGCCAATGTCCCTAAATAAACATTTCAGAAAGAAAATGAGCAGGTCTGTATTACACAGGATGGGGTTTGTTAAAGTTGCCAGGAATAAGGCTTACTTTAAGAGATATCAAGTGAAGCTTAGGAGCAGATGAGATGGCAAAACTGATTACTATGCTCAAAAACTTTTGGTGATCCAGGACAGAAATAAGTACAACACATCTAAATACAGTTCATGTAACTAACAGAGATACCACTGGTCAGATTGCTTTGCCTGTATTGAAGGAGATATGATAGTCTGAGCAGCATATGCACATGAACTACCAAAATGTGGTATGAAAGTTGGCCTATAAATTATGCTGCAACATATTGTACTGGCCTGCTGCTGGCCTGCAGGCTTTGCAATAGGTTTGGCATGGGTAAGATCTGTGAAGGCAGGTGGAGCTGCCTGAAGATGAATACAATGTGGAAAGCACTGATGGTAAACCTGGGGCCATCACCTGCTATTTGGATGCAGGCCTTGCCAGAACTACAACTGGCAATAAAGTTTTTGGAGCCCTGAAGGGTGCTGTGGATGGAGCTTGTCTGTCCCTCACAGTACCAAACAATTCCCTGGCTATGATTCTGAAAGCAAGGAGTTCAAGGCAGAAGTACATGGGAAGCACATTACGGGGCAGAATGTCGCAGATTATATGTGTTACCTAATGGATGAAGATGAAGATGCTTATAAAAAACAGTTCTCTCAGAACATAAAGAACAGTGTAACTCCAGACATGATGGAGGAGATGTATAAGAAAGCTCATGCTGCTATACAAGAGAATCCAGTCTATGAAAAGAAACCAGCCAGGCATGATGGCACAAGCCTGTAATCCCAGCACTTGGCAGGCTGAGGCAGGTGGACTGTTGCGAGTTAGAGAACAGCCTGGGCTACAAAGTGAGCTCAAGGCCAATCTGGACTATATAGCAAGACCCTGTCTCAAAAAGATTAAAAAAAGAAAGAAAGAAAAGAAAAGAAACCAAAGAGAGAAGTTAAAAGAAGAGGTGGAAGCATCTCAAAATGTCCCTTGTTCCCTTGTCCAGAAGAAAGACAAGGTAGCTCAAAAGAAGGCAAGTTTCCTCAGAGCTCAGGAGCGGGCTGCTGAAAGTTAAACAAAATTTCTACGAAGATTTTTCAGGTAAAGACCAATAAACTTAATCATCAAGTAAAAAAGAAAATTATTTTCTTCCAGAACTCTGAAGGCATTGTAACACTCCTAATAAAGGTTGGGACTCCCTAACCTGGGATGATCTTAAATTGAAACACCTCTGGTCAGAAGCATTCCACTTAGAGAATACTCAGCCTGCAATCACTTATATTTTTTAGGAAGCTGGATGATCATCTTGTTCTTTCTTTTCCCCTGTCCTGAGAGACTGAACCCAAGGGCACAGTACCGACTTTCTCCTTTAATTTTTTTATTTTAATACAGGGTGTTGCTAATTTGCCCAGGTGGGACTCAAATTTACAACTATCCTGGCTCAGCCTCCATGAGCGCTGGGATTATAGGCATGAGTCACCACACCTGGTTGCTAATCTTCTTCTTGCACTATTAGATAATCTGCCTTTCTCTTTTTGGAAGTTTTTAGGGTACTTTCCTGCGATTACTGGTATTCTTAGTTGTCTCAATTACTTATCTCAGTGCTGAGACAAAATACCCAACACCAAAGTTAAAAGAAGAAAGGTTTAATTGGATCACAGTTTGTAGAGGTTTCCATTCATAGTTGACTGGCTCCAAGGCAGGGCAGCAGGGCAGAGTGACATCGCAGAGAAGCATTCCACAGCAGGAAGAAGGCAGCTGAGCAGCGAAGTAGCAAGCAGCAAGCAGTGACAGCTGACCCCAACATCCCTCTCTCTGTCCCTTATATTCTGCCCAGGCTACCCAATCTTAGGGCAGGTAGCACTCACACACAGGGAATGCTTTCCCATTATCCACTCCCAGAACTATGCCAAACCAATCAGTGGACTAATTTAGTAGTCACACACCTTTGATCCCACAATCACACCCTCTAGATCCAGCCACTCTGAAAAGCCCCACCTATGAGTGCATGAGGCTTTAGGGGGACCATCTAGACACAAGCTGTAACATTACTATTCTGAAGCACCATGAGACTGTGTATAGGTGTGAGTTATTATCCTGCTTGGTATTTAGTATGCCCTTGGATGTGAAGACTCAGTTCTATGAATAACCTTGATTTATTCCTTAGTTTATTTCTCCCTATTTGCTCCTTCTGAAATGTTTATTTTCTTTCTGCGCAGACCTAGAAAATAATTTTAAACATACTGATACCAGCTCACATCTACCAAATACAGGATAAGTATCAGACCCTTCTTAGTACTCAATACTCACAGCAATAGTAAGTATCCTATCACCCCAATTTATAAAATTGGGAGAATTTACATGAATGGTAGAAAACCCAGACCAACCCTTCCTCTCAAGGTGATTATAAAATCTAGATAAAATGAATTTTAAAGATCATATTGAAGGCATCAGAGAACTAAAAATGTAATGAAGAATTATCGGGACATGATCCCGAAGAAGCTGGAAACTCCGACAGGAAGATCCTGGCCTTTAGGGCCTCTTCCATCTGGACAATTCCCCCTCTGAAAGATGGAGCTCAGAGGCTAAGCAGTACCCAGATTGGGCCCTGGTACATCCGTGTTTGGACTTGAAACTTCTCTGAAGGGCTGAATCTAAAAGGTAAGTATCAATGAGAAGTAAACCATCCTCACACTGGCTGCCTCTCACCTCCAGATCAGCTGGGTGCTCTAGAAACCTCAATTTCTGAAATTTCCCTAGGTTGCCTGTGAAACTATTAGATAAGTAAGACAGATATTAATATGCAGTCAGAGAGGGATTGGGCCCTTGAGGAAGTCAGCACAAAAAATAAAGGCGTTAGAATTTTGGCTGGAGGCAAATCCACAGAGAGCCACAGGATGGAGACACCATAGCCAGGCCTGCAAGATATACAGCAACCTGAGATGGTACTGTGATCAGCACCACCCAGTCCAGTGAGCCAAGACAGGCCTCAGACTCATAGGCAGGCAATGGATCATCTGGACCCACATTCCCCTCCCTTTCCAAAAAGCACTTTGCTCTGTCTATATATGCCTGCTACATGACTCATTTTTCTACTGGACCGATATTAACTAAGCAGCTATACTTGTAATCCTGTAGGTTAACAGTAGTCTGACCCACATTATAATTTTGTTACACAAATCATTCCTGACAAAGGCCTGGTGGTCACTGACTCAAGACTCTTCCTGGAAATCCAGGAGCTATTGTTCTCCTTATTTCCAATAAAACTCTTCTAACTTCTTCCTTTGGTTCATGACTTCACTCCTGGATATTGTGAGACCATAAACTCAGCATATCTGACATCTAACAGGCTGAGAGTTCTAGTTTTCTTGGATCAAAACCTCAGTGCCTGACAGCACCATCCTATCTGAAGATGTACAACTTTGTTTTAGACCTCAAATGATTTCTAAAATAACTTCAAATATAAAGTGTGGAACACAAAGATAACCAGACACACAGAAGACTAGATAATATGAATAAGAATTGAGAAAAACAGAATTGACCACTGATGGCCAATTAGCCATCGAGGAAGTGTAAAGGGTTCACATTACCACCCCAAAATGTGACAGTAAGTGATGAGTATGTGACCCCAAAGCAGTCTTCTTTGACATGTTTCAGACTGGTCATTCTGAGAAAGTAGAGACAGTGGTTCTGAAACACTGTCTTTTTACAAAAGAAATGTACATCTATGAAGGAAATCTACATTAGTAAAAGCACCAGTCTCAGGAAAAGTGCTGCTCCTGACAACTATTATCACCAGGGAAACTTTATCTACATAACAAGACCACCTCTACTGATGCTCATGTCTGCCCCTCCCCTTCCCATAACTTATATAGCCACCATCCCCAGAAGCCCCACACCCTTTTCCTTTCTGTAGTTCAGAATGCTATGGAAGTTTAAATTATCTGAGCCTTCTTTGAGTTTCATATTTTGTGGGACTCCCCTGCCTAAACATGTAATTGAATATGGTGTTCTCCTATTAATCTTCCTTGTGTCAACTTAATTAGCCTAGCTGCAGAATATAGGAAGTTGGAGGGAGGCTATTTTCACCTCCTCTACAGGAGCAGAAGATTCATATGACTAGCTGCTGGAGAAACTGGGAATGGAGAGGAATTACTAAATAGACAGGAAAAAAACACATAATCTTATTTGTATAATGTTCACTAGAAGCAGTGGTTTAAAAAATAATCTGCTTAAAGCAAGTGATGCTTGAAAGGGTTTCATAATTCCTTTAGAGTCGCTGTGGCACCACCTACTGGAGACTATATGCCATGGCCAATATGGCATTGGCCCTTAGAGGCCATGTGCTAAGCCCCGCCCTTCTTCCCAGAGTCAAATTATGACTTCCTACTCCTCTTTATGTAATAGCTTGTTTCATTTTCCCACACTCCTGCCCAATGCTAGCCTGCCACATCAGCCAGCCCACCCCCTAAACCCCGCCTCTAGCCTGACCATATTTAACCATTGTCCCCATGACCCAGCCCCCAGAAGATTCTCTTTCTCTGTCAATCTTCTCCGAGCCCTCCACAATAAAAGTGTTTTATTGTATTATTACTCTCTGCCCCGCCGGCCGGACACCTTTTATTGTTGGTGCTGTGACTCGGATCGGTGGGGGCTGTGTGGCCTTGCTATGGGAAGGGACTTTCCCTCCCTTGGTTTAAGGCTCCCCCACTCCACCTCCCGCCAAGGAGCTGCTTTTCCTTTATCTGGATATTTGCTGTTGCCATCCTGCATGCAACACCAGCTAGCTCCAATTCTCACAGGTGAGCTTCCTTTCCATTCCCGGGAGTCTTGTCTCTCTCTCTTATCTCGATGTCCATAAATCACAGGCCTATGTCAAGACTCCTTTTTGGGACTACTGTGTCCCTACAGCCTACAGAATTCCCTTCTGCCTTCTCGGTGACAACTGGAAGGGTAGATTTGGGCACTTTCTCCTCTCTCGCATCTCTGACAGGGTGATGACTCTCTCAGGGGTTATGAGATCAGCTGCTCTAGCCCCCGGCTCACCTTTGATCTGGTCATAAAATGGGAAAGATTTATTCCCATCCTCCAAAAACACATTCCGCTCGGTTGTCTCCTGTCCAACTTAACTGCTTTGAGACTTGGAGACACGCTCAGACCAAAACAACGAACCTTTTATGGCCAGACGGTCTGGCCTAGCTACAAACTAGACAACGAGAGCCACTGGCCTGCAGATGGTACTCTTGATCTTACTATTCTTAGAGAACTAGATAACTTCTACTATTGCAACAGCAAGTAAAAGGAATTATGCTTTCATTGTTCTTAGGGCACGTCCTTCTCTCCTCCAGGCATGTGGGACTGACCCAACTCTGTTTGACCCATTCCACACCGCCAGAATCCCCTCCTAAAGCCTCTCCTGGCCCTCTCGATGATGTCCCTCCTGTCTTCACTCCCCCCCAACCTATCTTCATCTCCACAAGCTGACTCTTCACCCTCTCCCTCCCAGCCTGATCCTAAGCAGCCAGATGGCCAAACCCCCTCACCCCAGCCAGCTCAGCCAGCAGCCCAGTCCCCTTCTCTTTACCCTCCTCTACCCACTTCTGAGCCTTCTCCATCTCCCAAACCTGCTATTCACCTAGCCCCTACTCTCCAGACACCACCCTCCCATCCAACTCCTTCTCCCTCTGCCCACCCCTCTGTGCTCACCTCTGCCCCCAGACCCACACACTCGCCCCACGCTTGATCTCGTTCTCCTCCTCCACAGTCTCTGTCCTCTACAGACACAGTGTCTGTTTCATCTCAAGGTTCCTCTTCTCCAGCTTCTTCCCCTTCCCTGTCGCCTTCCTCTCCTCCTGCCCACCACACCTGATCTAAGGGGACATATGATAGGAGGACACAGAGGACGACCTTCAGCCACGTGGTCACCAGCAGCCATCCTGCCTTGGGCTACATGGTCACCCGGAGCCATCTTGCTGCAAGCCTCATGACTGCTGTATGCCATCCTGCCATGAGTCACATGGTCACCAGTAGCCATCTTGCCTCAGGTCACTTGACCACTCTCTGCCATCTTGCCCTGACCCCTCGCCCCTCCCAACTCCACTTACCCTTCACCACCTCCTAATTCGTCTCAACCTCAACTTGTACGCCCCCTTCGGAAACAGGCCAGCCCTAAAGGGCTAATTCATATCCATGTTCCTTTTACCCTCTCCGACCTTTTCCAGATTTCTAATAAATTGGGGTCTTTTATAACTGGTCCCCACAGATATATTTCCAAATTAGAGTCTGTCACCAGCTCTTATGATTTACATTATAAAGATCTTTTTATCATCCTCAACTCCACTCTTTCTCCTCAACAAATAAAAGAATTATAAAAAAAACAGCCCACGAAGAGACTAACATTAAGCACCAAGCTAATTCAGATTATTCTGAGAGCTGCTGCGGTGCCGCTTACGAATCCCTATTGAGACTATCAAGAGCCTGAGGGCTCCCACAAAGTCAACATAATGATCGATTGTATTATAATGGGCCTTAAAAAGATTTCTCATAAGCCTGTTAACTATAATAAACTTATAAAGCAGACTCAAAGAGACAATAAAAAACATAGATACAAAGTCAAATGTGGGGATAGTACTTGTTAACCCTCACTTTATCTCACAATTGGCCCTAGATTTTCGAGCTAAATTAAAAAATCTAAACTTGGCCCTCAGTCCTCACAAAAAGAGCTCTTAGCCTTGGCCTTTCGCGTCTTCAATAACAGGGAGGAACGACAGAAATTAGATAAACAGGCTAACAGGCTGACAGTTGCTAAGGCGGCTGCCCAGTATCAATATGAGCTTCTAGTAGCGGCACTCGGGGTTTCTAAAGCAGACAGACCTAAACAGGTGGATGCCAAACAAGGTGGTGCCAGCAACAATGCCAGAGCCCCTCCTGGACCATGCTTCAAATGCGACAATAAAGGACACGGGGCACGAGCCTGCCCCAGCCCGAGACCACCCAAGAAGCCTTGTTCCATCTACAACCTCGAGGGCCACTGGAAATATGACTGCCCTGCCTGCCAGAGAGTGGGTAAGTCATCCATCTCCCTACCCTCACAGGACAACCTGTCACCACGGGACTCTTCGATTGCTGATCTCCTGGGCATCGCTGCTGAAGAAGACTGATGGGGTTCAGGCTCCACAGCCCCCATTAAGGTATTCTACTTGGAGCCCCGAGTCTCACTGGAAATCTCAGGTAAGACTCTCTTGTTGACACCGGGGCCACATACAGTGTTCTTCCTGAGTTTTCAGGTCAATGCATTAGATCCAGAGTCTCAATAGTGGGGGTTGATGGCCAACCAAAACAGCCCTTACAAACAGGGCTTATCCCCTACGGATTCCAATCTCTTTTTTTACTCATAGCTTTTTGGTGATACCTACATGTCCCACACCTCTAGTGGACAAAGATATTCTCCAAAAGCTTAACTTCTCCTTTACCTTCTCCCTCCCCACAGCTCTCATTCTCCAAGCTCTGCCACTGTGCACAGCCAATCTCAACCCTCCCCTTCCCCCTTTACTGGTTGATCCCGAAGTTTGGGACACCTCCAGCCCTACCCTTGCTACCCATGCTGTCCCATCTCAGGACCCATCAGCCTTTCCCTGCGTTCCCCAATATCCAGTAGCCCCCAAACATCAGCGGGGACTTAAACCCATAATCCAGCATCTCCTTGCTAACGGCTTTCTTAAAGCCACCCACTCACCCTACGATACTCCTATCCTCCTGGTAATCAAACCCAATGTCTCCTATCGCTTAGTTCAAGACCTCAGGGTTATTAATAATGCAGTCACACCTATTCATCCTGTAATGCCTCACCTACACCATGCTCTCCCATACTCCCCCTTCCACAACTCACTTTACGGCTCTGGACCTCAAAGATGCCTTTTTCACCATCCCCCTACATCCAGACTGCCAAAACCTCTTTGCCTTTATGTGGACAGACCCAGATACTCTTCGCTCTCTACAGCTCACATAGACAGTACTATCCCAGGGATTCAGAGATAGTTCTCACTTCTTCAGTCAGGCCCTAGCTACAGATCTAGAAGCCCTCAACCTTAAACCCAGCACTCTGCTCCAGTACGTAGATGACCTCCTTCTCTGTTCCCCTTCCTATGCACTGTCAATACAACACACAGCTACTCTCCTCAATTTTCTGTCAAACCGAGGATAGAGTATCCCCAGCCAAAGCCCAAACAGCCTCTCCAAAGGTCAAATATTTGGGGCTCACTCTCACTCTCACCACTCATTCCATTACCACAGACCATAAGGTTCTCCTTCATGACCTCCAGGTCCCAACCACAAAACAATAAATCCTCTCTTTCCTTGGTTTAACAAACTTTTTTCGTCTCTGGATTCCTAACTTTGCTTCTCTCGCTGAGCCTCTCTATAAGGCATCCAAGGGCTCCTTGTCTAAACCTCTCGATCCTACCAGACCTATACAAAGCTCTTTCCATAAGCTACAGGAGGCTCTTTTGAGAGCCCCAGCTCTCACTTTACCTGACCCAACCCAGCCCTTCATTCTTTAAACTTCCCCTCAGGGACACTTGCCACCCACTTCTTTCCCAACTCACCAGCTCAAAACAAACAAACAAACAAACAAACAAACAAACAAAAAAACACCAGGTAAAGACTGGCAGGTCGACTTTGCACACATGCCCCACTAGAAAACCTATAGATATCTTCTCACCCTTGTTTGCACCTTTTCTAGGTGGATAGAGGCATTCCCCACCACATAAGAAACTGCTGATGTAGTTTCCCAGGCCTTTACACAGGACATCAACTCCAGGTTTGGACCTCCCCAGACTATCCAGCCAGATAATGGTCCAGCATTTATCTCACAAATTACTCAACAGGTTTCTTCTAGCCTTAACATTACTTGGCACTTATACATACCATATCATCCACAATCATCGGGCAAGGTAGAAAAGGCAAATGAACTTCTAAAGACTCACCTTACCAAGCTAATCTTAAAATTACACCTGCCTTGGCCCCAGCTTCTCCCCTTAGCATTAACTAAGCTCAGGACACTTCCTAGAGCACCCATTTTTCTGAGTCCTTTCGAGCTCATGTATGGTAGGCCATTTCTGCTTCATAACTTCCCAACTCCTGACCACTTACCCCCTATTGCTGACTACATCCCAATTTTATCTTTTCTTTGATACCTGTTACGTCAACATGCTGACCTCTGTCTTCCACAACCAGTAGATGGCAAACAGCCAGAGCCACCCATAACACTTAGAGACATAATATATCTTAAAACTTCTAAGCCTACAGATCTACAGTCAAGGTGGGGAGGCCCCCACTTGGTGGTCCTCACAACTCCCACAGCGATCAAGGTCACTGGCCTCCCATCCTGATTCCACATCACCCAGGCAAAAAGGTGCCCCAACAACCTGGTCACTCCAGAATCCAAACCTCAAACACCAGAGTGGTCATCACAACTTTTATCTCCTACCCATCTAAAACTCACTAGAACCTCTAGTGAGTTACCAAGGTAACAAATATATTGTTACCCTCTTCTGCTCTTGGTCTTCTATGTACTACTTATTTTAGCATTTGCCGTCAGACTGTGGACTGTTTGCCCAAGCGATTTCCAGATGCCACAAAAACTAGCCTTCATCCTCCTATACTTGATAACGGCCTTTGGGATCTCCACCCTCCTCTGTCTACCTCAGGCCTCACAAAAGATTTTGTTTCTGAGCCTCATACTATTCCTACCTTTTTCCAGTTCCAGTACACAAACACAACCTACGTACACCATAACTCTCTCCAACCAAGAGATAGTGTGTTCTCGCGATTTTACTCCCTCAAATCCCAAGGTTACCTTTCAGGTTCCATACTGTCAAATGGTACCCATTCAATGTACCTGGGAAGCAGACAAATGGATGCAAGTCCAACGGGCAACTGCACATGTCTGGGCCCTGACACCAAGACACTTACGCAGTGGCCCCAAGGGACGATGTTGCCATCTATGTGGCTTATATGTCATTCCTTGACTTGCCACTTTTCGCCAGAGGCAATACACCAATACCAGCATCTTCTATCTTGACACTTCGGGTTGCAAAACCATAGGTATAAATTCAGGGGGACAAGTACTAAAGGATGCAGATCCTCTCATCTCAATTGGGTTTGTAAAATGGGGTGATGGGGTCAGGTGGGTAACGTTTTCAATCCTCAATGCATCACATCCACAACTCCTCCTGGAAAAGACATGGGGCCTCTCCTTTGATAATCAGGAGAAAAAACAGACATAACAACTTTTAAACTTACAGACATGACAACTAAAAAACTTAGCTGATGACCCCACTTCCACTAATAGAGGCTCCAGCTTACACTTCTGGGGTCCTACAATCTCAGGTCACTCCTTCTATTCCACAGCTTCTTTCACATGCCTACAGCACTCTCTCACATTCCTCCAACCTCACAGAATGTTGGCTCTGTGTCCCTTATCAGCAGGACCTATACATGGCAGCTCCTACACACTGGAATTCCTCACACCTGTCCTTTCCACACAATCCAGCCATGGTAGGCCCACTGCAGATCTATCCCTCTCAACAATGACCAGTTAACCTCACCTGCCTGATCTCTCAGGTCAAAAACACCCCTCTACAGCTAGACGACCTACCTCACTGAACACACTCGTTATGCACACACAAGACAGGGCTGTCTGTCCACCAATGGGATGGTTTATAATATGCAAAAAGGGAGCATACACTTGCCTCCCCCCAAGGTGGACAGGTTTGTGCACACTGGCTTTGTTAGTCCCTGCCCTAACAATAAACTCTCAAGATTATGAGATGTCACTCCTGTCCAAATCTCCAGATATTCATCTAAACCACAAAATTAGGGCTATTCGTGCTCCCATCCTTATGGGAGTAAACATTTTCACAGTGTTAGGAGTAGCCATGGGAGCAGGAGAAATGGGCATGCGCATACATGCTCAACAGCTATACCACCAGCTCTCCCTGAAACTTCCCCAAAGGATAGATGACATTACACCTGCCATACGTTCACTTCAAAATCAGATTAACAGTCTTGCAGCAGTCACTCTCCAGAATCAACGGGCCCTTGCCATCTTAACGGCTGAGAGAGGGGGCACTTGTGCTATGTTGGGAGAAGAGAGCTGCTACTTCATAAATGAATCTGGGATCATTATGGACAAGGTAAAAAAACCTTCGTATCTGGCTTGAGTGTAAACGCCCAGAACTAAAAAACTACCTCTCCTCCACTTCACCATGGTCCTGGTGGAATGACACATTTGGGTCATGGGCACCATTCTTGCTACCTCTTCCGGACCCTATAATCATGATAATGGCCTGTTTACTAGTAGGTCCCTATATTTTTAAACTTTTGTCTAGTTTTGTTCAATCCAGTCTTCGTACAATCACGGCCAACGAACTCGTCGCTGTGGCAGACATTCTCAACACTGGCAGTCATGCAGGCGACAACCGTCATCCCCTTGCCCTCCTATCATGGCAACGCCCCTATTCAGCAGGAAGCAGTCTAAGAAGAGTCGTCGCCCCCATAACCAAAAAGACGGGGATGAAAGGTTTTCATAATTCCTTTAGATTTGCTGTGGCGCCACCTACTGGAGACTATATGCCATGGCCAATATGGCATTGGCCCTTCGAGGCCATGTGCTAAGCCCCGCCCTTCTTCCCAGAGTCAAATTATGACTTCCTACTCCTCTTTATGTAATATTCTGTTTCATCTTCCCACACTCCTGCCCAATGCTAGCCTGCCACATCAGCTAGCCAACCCCCTAAACCCTGCCTCTAGCCTGACCATATTTAACCATTGTCCCCATGACCCAGCCCCCAGAAGATTCTCTTTCTCTGTCAATCTTCTCCGAGCCCTCCACAATAAAAGTGTTTTATTGTATTATTACTCTCTGCCCCGCTGGCCGGACACCTTTTAATGACCAATGAGAGAATCCATTAAAACAAACATGCAAATGTCAGTTTCTGAGATATGGTCCATGCACAGGATCACCACATATTAGAAATGCCTGCAGCCCAACACAAAGAAATTCTAAATGTATGTGGTGATGGCTATGCCAATTACACTGACTGGAACCTTGCACATTATAAATATGTATCAAGAGGTCATACTGTATCCCACAAATATGTACAATTATTATATATATCAAACAAAATTTTAAAGCATATATTTTTAAAAGAAATGCCTGCAGAATGCTTACAGAAGTACCCCCAGAATAATAGAACATCAGCCTTTTAAATCTTCTATGGTGGTATAAGAATGTGTGGAGTTGAATTACCCACAAAGTGGGTGTCGCTTGACCTAATCATTTATTTCTGAAACATTAGTGCTCTCTTATAGTTGGAGGTCATGCAGCCAATCTAGTTTTGTTCCCCAGTGGTCCCTCCTGTCATACTCAGACAGGCCTGTTCAAAAGTGAGAGCTTTACCCTACCTGGGTAAACTGGATCCTGAGACACAGTAGAATTTTCACTCAGGGGCATATCTGCCTTCAAGTTGGCATGTACTTGAGCCTGGAAAACAGAAAGCAGAGTAGGTCCAAAAGTCTTTCCATAGTTGTTAGGACATTTTAGTGGGCCACCCAGCTGAAAAGTCAAGTCATTTTCTTTAATTGACACATAAAGCTGAAATTTCTCTACATCACTATGGGATTCCCTATTAGAAAGACTGAAATGATGTCAATGGGTGAGGGAGGCTGGACAGAAAGAGTACAGTGTAAAGGAGGTGGATCAACCAAGGTTGGTTAGAATTTGCCCTTCTTCATTTGCTTCCTTCATCTCCTTTTTCTATCTATTTCCAGACCTCGCCTTGTCCCTGGAAGGGCAAAGAAAAGGAAGCACACAATATCTTAGCAAAATGTAACAGTATTAGGGTGGATGTGGTATACTTTCCAGACTGAAATAGGCTTTTGGGGGACAAATGCAAGGTCCTGGCATGAAGTGCAAGAGACTGTATTTTTCTATTCATGGAATCAACATAGGGCAATAGATAAGGCCCAGGTCGTGCAGCCCTCCACATTTGGAAGTCCAGTTCAAACAAACAAAACAAGCGTTAAAGCAGCATAAAAGGGAACAGAACCTTCTAAAATGAAGGGGAGCGCCAATCTGGATCCTGTTTGCCTGATGGAAAGGAACTTCTCTGGGGCAGCACTGAGCACAGTTACCTGCTGACAGGCTTGTTTCCAGTTGAGCCGAGCAATGAAGGCCAGAAAACACACAGCTTGAGAGACAGCGCAGATGATGATCCCTGACCACAAGCCTGGAAATGGAGATATTTAACAGGTCAGCTCCACGGAAAGCAACCACTCCTAGAGAGGAAGTGTCTTCTGTCACTTCTGTGGCCCATCCTGAGACTCTGCTTCCATGGCTGAGATGCAGCATAGTGGGCAGGAACTGGGTTTACAGAAGGTTCCAGAAGGTTCAGCACTCCCTGAGGATGTCAGTGCAAAGGTTCAGAAGTTATTTTTGGCTTTTGGTATTATAATGCTTGCATATTAAGAAAATGATAGTTATAAGCAAACTAAATTTCCCAGGACAAACTACTGCTGTTCTGTGTTCCTCAAAAGAGGAGGCAAACTTCTCAAAAAAGCAGAAATTGTGCCAAGTAAGGGAATTAAAATTTTTAACTTGTATGTTTCCACTAGAAGTCCCTGATTTGGAAATTAGTTATTTTGCATGTTTATCAATTGTAGTTGTACTAAAAGAGGAAAGGGGGGAAAACTCTCTTTTTAAAAAAAAATCCCTCAGGTTTATATAAATTCATATTTAAGTCCCTAGGACCTCGGGAGCTAAGCATGCTCTCTACCACTGCTACAACCCCAGCTGGAAAAACATTTTAGAAAACAATGTTCATATTCTAAAATTATGCTTGTAAAGACTCTATTCTCATTTTATACCCCTAGTAATCATATAATAATAACAACAGTAAAATATAAGAAAAACTTAAAGCAGAAGTCACCAACCATTAGAAGTAATTGTGTTCCCTCCCCCGGAGCTTCCTGCTTGCCCTTAAGATCTTAACTTGCTCCTAGCACAGATTTTGCTGGAAGCTCCAGGGCAGGGTGATGGCCCTAGAAATGAACAGAAAACATACAAAGAAGAGGCTGAGTAGGAACGGATGACAGGAAAAGCCTCACAGCTCTCCGAGTACACCCCCCACACATCCCGCCTACTAAACCTGCCCAGGGCATGCAGGAGCACCCAGATGATGAGGGTCATTTTGTCAACAAAAAACTAATGGCAGAATCAAAAGCTCTAAGACAGCTACCAGAGGCTGACTGTGCAAACTTGACCCTGCAGTCAACTTATATATAAAAAACAGACTTCTACAGCCACGACCACAGGCAACCAGCGCCTTATCTGAGATACGCAACCCAAGAAGCCCCCCTGCTAGAAAGCAGACTTGCAGCTGCTTTGCCTGGGTTTCCCAGTGACAACCCATGAAGCTAAACAGTAACTTCTGTAACGGTGGACCCCAAATGTCCTAGAATTGGCTAATAATTGACAATTACTCTAATTTTAGTCCCCACTTCAACTTAGGACTAACTAGGGAAAGTTAAATAAATTTGACCCTTTAAGCAATCACATGGAGGACCTAGTCCACCGCCTCCAGTTCCCCCAGGCTCCAGTTCCCTCCAGGCCAACAGGCTCCAATGAGACACACTTCAGCCATCTCTTTTTGTAGGGTGAGGCTCTTGCTGGCTGGCTCCCTTGACCAACAGACTCAGAAATCACAGCGTTGGCTTTACCCCCTCGCTTGGTCTTAGTTTATTTATTCCACAACTGTCTGGATCCACCTAAGGGCTGAGGAGGTTAGGATGGGTTTCCGTTTACATTTGTGGTAGACAGACTTAGCTCAAGGTTATGTCTCTGCTTCTCAGTACCCCTCATCCTCACGTGGTATTCTTCAGATGTGATCAATCTGCCCTTCGCAGCAGTGAAGGCAGTGACCACTTGCCATTCCTATAATGCATTAGTAAAAGCAAGATGCTGGCTTCCTCTTTCAAACTCAGAGTTCCAGGTACACGTGAATTGCAAGCTCACTCTAACCAGCCTCAACGGAAAATGACCGATTTTCTCCAGCTGTAATTGGAAAGTTATCAATTTTATTTCTAGTAATATCACAATGTATCATTTAAAAAATTCTGTTTGATTCAACCTAGCAAACCCAAAACAGATTAATTATTAGAAATCCCTATTCTGGGCTTAGGAATTTGCCTATTTGAAAGGCCTCCTAGGAAATCTGGAGTCTGTCATTTTGTTGGAGTTGCTTGTGGGAACTGGCCAAATGCTCCTGTCCTCTGGGTAGCAGGACAGGCCACATGGTATTCCCAATGACGTGGTAGCAGTCTTCCTCCTAAGAGTGAGTGAAGGGATTGACTACAGTCTTCTTACAGTGTTCTCACCTCCCCAAAGTCCCCAACACCTCTTTTCAGGGACGCTCAACTGTTTCTCTACTTTTCACATAGTAGGAATGCTTTTGCTAAATGAGTAAGAGACTTAAATACAGTCCTGGAGATATAGGTGGATCTATACTTCAAAATAGATTCCTCTTCTAAAAGTTGAGCTCAGAAGTAGAGAGTAGAATGGTTACCAGGCCACAGGAGTGGCCTGTGGAGGCGGGAAGCAAGAAAAGTTCTTCATCAAAGGGTACGAAGTTTTGGGCTCTGGGGCTGTAGCTCACTGGCAGAGCAGTTGGCTAGCATGTGGCGAGACCCTGGGTTAGATCCCCAGAAAATAATAGATAAATAAACATACAAATAAATAAATAGAAGTTACAAAGTTTTAAATAGAAGGAATAGTTTGAGACTGATTACACAGCAGGGTGTTTGAAGTCCACCCTGTGTATTTCAAATTAACTAGAGTAAATTTCAAACGTCTCACTATGAAAGATGATAAGTAGGCAAGGAGATGGGTATGCGGATCACTTTGATCTGATCATTCTTTGTTGTATACATGTATCATCTATACCCCACATAAATGTACACAATTATGATATATCAATAAAAATAATATTTAAAAAAGATATAATAGCTGAGCATGGTCACACTCTGTCTCAAAAAATAAAAAGGACTGGAAATATTCCTCAGTGTGAGGCCCTGGGTTCAATCCCCAGTAAAAACAATAATAAAAAGATACCAAATATTATATAAAGTGTCTCCTTGGTGTTTTATACTGATTGCAGGTTACAATGATAATATTTTGAATGCATTATGTTAAATAAAATATATTACAAAAAAAAAAAGGTTGCTCTGATATTTCCATTAACTGTGTCATCAGCAAATCCAAAACATGAGGAATGCCAGAAACTCAACTAAATAATTTTCTGCACCATGGTGGAAGCCCAGTGAAATCTGGCACTTCCACTCTGAACATCTCTCATATTTTTAATTAAAATATTATTGAACTTGAGAAAAGGGCACAAAACAACGGAATGCGCGGGACTGGAAGTTCTCTGTAGGTATCAGATTACTTCTCACCACCTCAGAGCTCACCGGGTACTGATGTATTAAAACAAACCATGCGTAAGTCGGTCACCACTTCACCCCAAGACAACATTCAGGTTTTAATATAATCACCTATTCGTGGCCAGTATATTCCCAATTATTATTCTAGAAATTAAATGGGGCAGTAATTTCTTTCCCTGCTTTTTGAAAAGATAAGCTCTAGTAATTTCAGACGCTGTGGATTTAGTTCTTTCCTCCAAAAGCTGCAAGGTGATAAAGGGGTGCCCTGATTCACCTCCTTCTGCATCTTCCACACTCGCCCCCTCTGTGCCCTTGTGGGAACCCACACGACACACGGAGAAGAGGGGACAGGGCGGCGAGTACGCAAGGAGAGCGCTTGCTCCGTGCCACGCCCATTGAGAACACACGGGGGCGCTGTTGCAGGACGTTCTGTGTCCAGCAGCCAAGCATGCTGACCTGGGCTTTCCCATCTCATCCCAAACTCTCCAGGACCGCCAGCGTCAGTCCTGGAGTCTCACTCTCAAGGTCTCAACATATAAAGGGCTTTCACGAAAAGGACAGAATCCCTTTTGTAGAAAAGGGACGTTTCCAAATGCTTTTTCAAGGGTTCTTGCTATAACCTCCTTTGAAGGAAGAACTGGATGACACGACAGGGAAAGGGCTAGAAAGGTAGTTGTTGTGCTCAGGTACGACAGTGTGGAAGATCACCAGCACCGACAGGCAAGGGGGCATGACCCAGCACTGGGGCCTGGAAGGGGCAGAAGACCACTTCCGGCCCCTCCTAGTGCCCTCCCTGCCTGGATGGAGTGTGGGAAATTTCCAGAATTCCACAGTCAAGTTTCAGTGTGCTCTGACAACCATTTCCTGGGCCTGCCCCATTTGATTTCTGAACCCTGCATGAACACGGTTAAAGCTTACCAACCACTCCGAGCTCAGTCGCAAACATCAGTGCGATCCCAATGGGAAGACCAATCACATAATAACCCACGGCATTAACAATGGCTCCAACCTTCTGGTTTCCAGTCCCCCTCAGGATGCCTCCACAGGTACACTGTAGGCAGGAAATATTCCATCAGAGTGAGACTGCTGGGGTTCTGAGCGACCCACCACTGGGTCACAGGCCTACCAAGGTGCTCAAGCTTAAAATTCACGTCCATGTGACAGTGTTCTGCAGAAATGATCACGATAATGATACTCATACTTTACTCTCTTCCCAGTTGAAATTTATCATCATTGTAAGAAATATATAACACAGATCATACAAGTGCTTAAAGGACTTCTGCAAAATACTCACAGCAAGACCTTCAAAGAGGTGGGACACAGCATAAATTGGGACCACCTGAGCCACCAGAGCAATGATGTCTCTGTCCAGAAAATAAAGCACATGGTAATTGGCAGGAAACAAACATACGGAAAAGAAAAATTTCAGTTCCCCTGTCACGGGCCTCCACTTGTCCCACCTTGGCATGGACTTGTGTTCTAGTCAAGAGCCAGTGCAGGGACAACTCTACAACTGCTTGGAACACAGAGGAAACCAATCGCATGTTACAGTCCATGACTTTTAGAAAAAATACATCACCTATTTGACCAATGCAAAGCAATTAAATATTCTGAACACCTACCCCCAAAATTAAAATTCAGGTTATATTGCCATCTTTCTTTTAACGTGGATTCCTTAGGGCAGGTCAGTGTGTCCCAGTGGCAGAATGGAGCACTGCAGCCTAAGAGTTAGGGTGCTTTCCATGAAGGGCCGAAGGCCTAGCTTGAGTGAAGCCCTGGGTTCAATCCCAGTGCTGGGGAGAGGGGGTGCTCCCCATGGAACTCAGCTCAGTAAACTGTGAAGGCCACAGACCCTTCCTGCAGAATTATCCTTGGTACCTTTCATACAACCGGCAGCGCAGGCTTATACACTAGAGTCACCACGAAGTGAGCAAGGCATCAACTGCAAGGGTGTGGCCACTACAACGTCACCAGGTGACAGCACAGGACTTTTTCAACTCCACTATAACCTTACGGGCCTACTGCCCTAACCTCAGCCCATCACTGACCAAAAGGTCATTATGTTGTGCATGATGGCAATTTGGTTTTTGAATTTCCTACATCCCCAATCTCAAAGATACAATGTGTGAGCCTTTTGTTTTCATTTTTCTTCCTGTCCAGAGTAGGTAGACTCAAAACACACTCCCCCATGTTCTTACTGGAAGCATCACTGTATCCTGGACTTCAGGATATCATCTGACTCCCCTTGAAAAAATGAGGGCTCTCTGAGCTGCCTTCCCTACTTACTCTGAGGTGAGAAGTCTGTAACAGAATGGCAGAGGCAGAAAAACACCAACATATCTAAGGACAAATAACTGAAGAGTAAACTGCAGAACTTAATTCTGTCCATTCCACTGGCTTCTTACATCCATGAAGAGAATGCCAATTTGCACTGTATAATTGCTAAGAAAGGTAGTCCAAATAAGAAATAAACCTATGATTTTTTTTTTGAGACAAGGTCTTACTATGTAGCTCAGGTTGGCCTCAAAGTTGTGATCCTCCTGCCTCAACCTCCCTATGCTGGGCCCGTATTTCTATATGGCTAGAATATAACTGTTGGCCTCTTTGGGAAACAAAAACCCTCATCAGAGCACAGAAAGGTTTATCACACAAAAGAATTCTTCAGCAACACCACTAATACCTATTAAATTTGCATTTGAGATTACGAATCAGTTCCCACAGCTGATCTGTCCCTCCCAAGCAACATCAGTGGTTTCTGATCTTGCAAATGATTCCGACACCCCTCCAAGATGCAGCTATCCCAGGGCTTCCTGAGGACAGCATCTACCCAATTTAACCATTTTTATACCACAGATTTCACACACTTAGCCAAATGTGGTCCACATTTGTAATCCCAGCACTGAGTCAAGAGGACAGCAAGTTCAAGCCCAGCCTCAGCAGTGTAGGGACTTAGCAAGGCCCTATCTCAAAATTAAAAAAAAAAATCCCTGATATTGCAAAAGGAGAAGAGGAGGAGAAGAAGAGAAGGAAGATCAAGAAGGGTTGGAAAGGAGGAGTCCAGGAAGAGGCAAAGGAGGAGGAGAAAAAGAAGCAGAAAATTTCAGAACTCACCTGTTGGTAGTGAAAATGTACCCCAAAACATCCTTACAGCTTAGTAGCAGGACACAAAAGGTTACAGCAAAGAGCTCTGGAAGTAAAAGGGCAGGAGAAACAGCCCAGTGAACAAGGTCCATTACTGTTGGGTATTAAGTGTCCCTCACAGGCTCATGTGTCGAAGGCCTGGTTCCCAGGGCAGCAGTGTTCAGATGTGGGGCTTGTAGGAGGTTATTGGATTATGAGAGCTCTTACCTCAGGAGTGGATTTTAATCCACTGATGGATCCACAATTTGATGGCATTACTGGGAGGCTGTGAAAACTTTAAGAGGCAGGCCCAGCTGGGAGTAAGTCACTGGGGCTGTGCCTTGCAGGGTCTGTCCCGCCCTCTCCCCTCTTCTCTCTGCTTCCTGGCTGCCATGAGGTGAGCAGCTCTGTTCCACAGTGAGTTCCCAGCCATGATGTCAGCCTCCCCTCGGGCCCACAGCAATGGGGCCAAGCAACCATGGATTGAAAACTCTAAAACCATGAGCCGAAGTAACATTTCCCTTCTTGAACTGATTTTCTCAGGTGCTTTGTCATGGCACTGGAAGGCTGACCGACAAGGTCTGCAGGAAATGGGGAAGACTGCATGCACCATGAGGCTTAACAAACGGATCTAAGCACCTGTGATCACCATGGACACCACGGAGGACTTCTTTGCCTGTTCAATGTTTCCAGCACCGAGTGCATTTCCTACCCGGACGTTGGCAGCCACACTGAAGCCTGTAGGGATCTAAAAGGAAAAGAAGACCTACAACAGCAAAACTGCAGGGTGAGAACACAGCACAGAGGAGCAGCCTCATGTCAGCACCTTACTGGCAAAGCTAGATCCTACACGTTCTGAAGACTCATTTGCAATATCCCCTTAGTCCAGCTGGGAACCCCTAGGGCAAATATGGAACTTGGATCCCCAGGTTATGATGCTAATCATAGACGGGCTAGCGTTCGAGCTCTGCCATGGAGGAACCTATGCAATCATATTCCCCGCCTGGGAATGAGAGGTGGGAAAGAGGGGTGGGTGGTTTGGAGTCCAGGTTATGCTATTCTAAAGACCATTAAGGGACTAAATTGAGAAGACAGGAATGGTACTAAAGGAACTATAAGGAAGTAGCACTGTACTGTGTTTAGGAATCAGGACTCTGAAGCCGGAAAGTTTGGGTTCAAACTTTGACACAGACATTTATCAACGGTGTGACTACAGGCAAGTTACTTCACCTCGCTGGATCTCCACTGTCTTATCTGTAAAAAGGCTGTAGTCAAGGGACTGACCCCCTACGGTTATTGTGGGTTTTACTGAGTCCATACATGCTAACTGCTTCGAACAGTGTCTCCCATGTGGACAGTGCTCAATAAAGATTTTCCATTACTGTTATCTATAAATTTACCACTTGAGAGCTATTAATAAAGAAAAAAGCTTCACTTGAAAATAAATGTTGCCCTATAGTCAGAACAGAGCACAAGGTCAAAGAAAATCTGACGCACAGATTAAAGATTACAAACGAAATGGAAGCCTGAGCCCTGGCTGCAAGCTCACCACAGTGCCATGCAGACCCTTCCCATCAAACGCCGTCTTCAGCACAAAGGGAGAGACTAGCATGTGACAGGGACAGAGCTGGCAGGCACCACCTTAACCCAGCACCTGCGTTAATGTCATTAAAGATGGGACAGTCAACGTCTATGCTGCCCTGAGCAGGGCACAGCATCACTTCCATTCTCCTGCCCAAAGCAGGTGGTCTGGGTCTGCGCAGGAGACAAAGGCACCTACACTGAGGAAAATGCTACATACAGTGGCCTGTGTTCTTCAGAAATGCCAACACCAAGGAGGACAAAGAAAGGTTAAGAACCTGTTCCAGATTAAAGGACTTTAAAGAGTTGTGTCACGTGTCACAGCTGGGCATGATAGCTCATGCCTGGAATCTCAGCTACTTGGGAGGCTGAGGCAGAAAGATTGCAAGGTCAAGTCCAACCTGGACAATTTAGTGAGACCCTGTTTCAAAATAAAAAAAAGAGAGTCTGGGGATATAGTTCAGTGGTAAAAAACAAAACAAAGCAACAAAAACTAAACATACTGGTTCAATCTTTGGTAGAAAAAAAAAAAAGATACATTGTCACCTTAATGCCAGGTAAAAAGAATGGTTACAAAGGACATCACTGGAACAACTGATGGTATTTAACTACAGACCGTGTACATGGAGGAATAGAGAAAGAGACAGAGAGAGAGTGAGACAGGGAGAGACAGAAAGACAGAGAGAGACAGGAAATGGAGCAAATGTAACCTGTGCAATAAAGGGTACCCATCCTTCTTCGGATTAGGGAGAAACAGAAGGGCACATTCCTACAGGCCTATGGGAAAGGATATGACAATATACCCAAAAGACCAAAAACTGTAGATAAATTTCACTTGTAGGAATTTATCGTAAAGAAACAACCAAGCAGATGTACAGACATATTTGCTGTACAGTGCGAATATGTTCACTGAGGTATTATTAATATTGAAACATTGGAAATTAAATATTCAACAATGGGAGACTAGTTTAAAAACTATACCACACACAGTAGAGTACTAATGTTCCATTAAGCATTTTGTTTTTTTGGTTTTTTTTTTCCATTAAGCATTTTGATTTAGATGTAGTCTCGGAAGGTAGTGAAATATAGAACTTAAATAAAACATAAAAATTTAAAAATACAGATTAAAATAAATGATAGAAAAACAAAAACCAAAAGTACAGGCCCACCAGGCATGGTGGCACACACCTATAAGCCCAGCACTTGGGGGCCTGAGGCAGGAGGATCGCTGCAAGGCCAGCCTGGGCTACATAGTGAGACCCTGTCTCAAAAAGACCAAAAAAAAAAAAAAAAAAAGCACAGGCTCATAAGAGAATGATTCTTAAAGAAAATAGGAGGAAATATGTATTTAAAATATAACCAACGAGTGATGGAATCTAAGCGTTAATACCACAAAAAATACAAAAATACACTGGCTTTAGTCTCTTTCAATGTTACAAATGCCCCTTTCTGATTTTATTGTTGTTTCATTTTGTTCTGCAGCGGTGGGGACAGATCCCAGGGCCTTACGTATGCCAGGCAAGCACTCCACTATCAAGCTATAGCCCCCGGCTCCCACTTTCAACTTCTGTTTCTAAAGTGGTGCTTGCCATGGAAGAAAGTCCTTCAGAATTTCTAGTTTATGTTTCCAGTGAAACAATTCACAGAAAAGCCTCTGACAATGACAGCTCTTCTCTAGAACATCAGCGTGCCCTTCCTTCCAAAGGCTGACTTAAGCCCACTGTGCACACGCACATCTCAGCCAGGCCCATCTGTGGGCGGTGACACTGGATGGCTTCCACGCTCTGGCCATGGTGAGCAGCGCCACTGTGCATTCCTTTGAGTCTCTCCTCAGGGGCTTCCCTGTCATGTAGGAAGGAGGCTTCAGGACAGGACAGGAGCTGTCATGGTGACAGGCAAGTAGCTTCGCGTTCATGGCAAAACCCCCACCCACCCAGCTCCACCTCACTAGGCCCTTCGAGACCTTTCTGTTGTGACAACTGAGAAAGATGCTAAAATTATGGGAAAACACTCAACTCTTTCAGATTTGAACTATGTTAGGACAGAGAACCAGAAGATCTTTGGAATTTCTGCCCATCCCACCTGCAGCTCACAGGGACCCTCCCCAGCTTTAGAATGACATTTTATTTTGGCCACTCATTTCACAGGTTATTACTTGTAACATTAATGCCTGTGCTCATCTGTAGAACTCTTTCAAAGAATCAAGCAAGGAAAACATCTAGCACAGCTGCATGGCTGCTCTCAGACACTCACCATGTACACGATGACAGCCAGCTCATACACAACAGACTGGGCGCCCAGCTCCACAGTGCCAAGGACACCTGGTGGACAAAGACAGCTGATTCCCTGCTTCTGCACAGGATCCCCCACATTTCCTTCAGTCATCCCGTCGTCCACACACATACCACTCAGGAAGCTCCCGATCTCGTAGGCCCACCACTCAATGCACAGCATCAACATGCTGGGGATGGCCAGGTGCAGGAAGGAGGCCCAGTCCTGCAGGCACTCGAGGGACCAGCCTGCAGGCGTGACACACATTTCCAACATATTGGGCCATGGGGCAGCAACTCAGCCCAGGGCAAACTCACATCCAAGATGGAAGGAAAGGCAGTGCTTACCTCCCCATGTGGCTTCATGCAGTTTTCTCCAGAAGATGTAGAGAAAGAGGAGAAGAGCCAGGGTGAACTGGGAAATGGTATTGGCCAGCGCAGAACCCCTGAAAAAGGGTCCTGGTAAGGACAGGTGCTGTGCTCCAGAGCTGCCCTGCTTCTCTCAGTGCGGCACAGAGCTGGCTATCCCTTGTGTGCTCTTCTGCAGACCCTGAGGCATCTTCTTCCCAGGGGAGCATCCCCACCAATGTTTCCCAGGATGGCACAAGGAGTCACACATGGGGCCATAAGGTGCTTTTCTGGACCCTGGAAAAGCCACATGCAAGTCATCCCTCCTCCCTGTCCCAAGAGGAAGCCAGACTCACGTCACTCCAAGGTGCAGCTGATAGACAAATATATAGTTGGCAAAGGCATTGACAAGGTTGGCTGCAACTCCGGTCACAATCTGGGGCAGAACGATTCCCTGGAACAAGGAGATACTGCAGGCTACACTCACCAGGACATGCGTTAGGCTCCAGCTCTGCCAGTGTCCCAGCAGGAGGGGTTAACTGGGGATACCACATCCCTGCTGTTCCTACCTTCCCCCTCTCCCCTCCCTTCCTCCTCTTTTTTGAGCATGAGGTATGGAGCTCTGGCCACAGAGTGCCACAGGCAGGAGAAAAGGCAGAATGAAGCGAATGAAGAAGAGAAATGGCTCATCTGCCAGGGTGGGGGGCTGGCAGAGACAACATGTTTAAAGATGACACTGCAGACAATGAGGGATAGCAGGTGAAAGCACAACATTGTCTTGACCAAAACTGAAATTCAGAAAACTGACCAGAGAAGACCTTGTGAAACTAACATTCCTTTCTGAGATGTGGAGTAGACTATCGCAGCCGACCCTGAGAAGCAGGGGCAGGAGAAACACCTGTCTGTTTGGAATCTCAGAGACACAGGGGTTGTATATAGAGCTCAGCATATAGCGCTTACCATATCCATTTTTTGCAAGTTTTTGGGTTCTGCTTGTTTTTGTACTAATGATTGAACCCAGGTCTTTTGCACTGGGTTACATCTCCAGACACTTTTGTTTTGTTTTTGTTTTTGAGATAGGGTCTCGCTAAGTTGTTAAATTGCCCAGGCTGGGCTTGAACTTGCAATTGCCCTGCATCAGCCTTCCAGAGTACTGGGATTACAGCCATGTACCACAATACCTGGCTAGATTTACAGATTGCAAGGAAAACAGGACTTGAGTCCATATCAGGACAAGAGTCTTGGCTGACCACTTACATGGACCACTTATTTGTCAGGAGCTCCTAGTTAGTTTTCAGCAAGGGAGTCTGTGATCAGATTTACATTTCAGGCAGACAGCTCGGTGTAGGATGGACCCAGGGAAAATCTGGCAGCAAGGAGACTAGTTAAAATCCTACAGAAATGATACAGAGGACAAATGACAGAAAATGAATTCAGGTAGTGGCACAGCACAAAAGGAGGAATAGATAGGACCTACAGGGCCAGGTAACTGACCAATGTAGAAGGAAAAGATGAAATCATAGGTATGATGGCCCTACAAAAGACAGGTGACAGGAAGAAAAAGTGGTGGAGGCCGCTGAACCAGGAGACAGGAGGCCCTGTTGCTCCACTGCCTGGAATGCCCTTCTCCCTGCTCCACCTCGCCAGCCCTACGTGTTTACCATAACCCAGTTCACACCTCCCCAGCCCTCTCAGTTCAAAGCCCTCCACTTCTAGGCCTTTCCCTTGTCCTTGGTGTGAGGAATGTGCAGTGTTCATACCCTCTGTCTCCATGTAAGCAAGCCTGCACCTGAGGTTAGCTCACCACAATGCCCGACAGCTGACAGCCAAGAAGAAAGAGACCCTGCAAGGTACTTAGGGTTCTCTCTGCTTTCAACTTGGTTCTCAACTAAACAACACAGCCCAGAGATGAACCAAAAATACTAATTTCCTTTTCTCAACTACTTCAAGAAAGTAATATGCATGCTAATAAAATATGTAACTATTATTATGTTAACGTGGTAGTATCCTAAATTAAGATCATTAAGTAGGTAGGAAACTCTCCTTTCTTTCCCTGTTAGCTATTCTGAAAAGTGTGGCAAGGACATCAGGCCTGGTCCTGCATTTACCTGGATTTGTCTAGAAGGAATAGCCCACATCCCACACCATGCACTAGAATCATATATCCACACCTACCAAGTGGGGGCAACTATGTTGGGATCTCTGGCCAATGCTGTGAGCCACATGGGAAGAGTGCTGGCTGATGTTAGATGTCATTACAGTTTGAGCTTTTGTGTCTCCACTAGAGCAATTAAGAGCTTTCAGACAGAGCTAAGCAGCAAGGCTGACCCTCGGGGACCAGGCAGGCCACTGTAACCTTTAGCTCTCTCTGGAGAGCAGACAGGCCTGCATCCCTCCCTCCAGGGAGCCAAAGAACACAGCGGCCCTGGTGCTAATAATGCCAATGACAATATTTCCTAGTAAGAACTGGATACGAATTTTCCAGAGCCAAAAGTAATATGTTCACTCCCTGATATTACCTAACGAACCTCTCCACAGCAAAGCCCTGTGCATACAACTTTGAAAACATTTTTCAGTGGCCCTAAGAAGGTGAGCTCCCTCTACCCTGGTCTCCAAGACCCCTGAGTATTTGCAGGGCCTCCACTCCCCCCAAGGAGAAGGGCCATCCCCATTACCTGGTTGAGCAGGTATTTAACTTGTAATGTATAAAGAAAAGCTGCCTGTAAAAGAGGAAGAGGTGAACGTTACCAGTGAGGCCCGACACACATCACTGAGCTGGAGCCACGGCTGGCTTGTGCCATAACCGGGGCCTGGCTGCCCTTTGCACCTGCCCAGGGACACAGAGGCACCATGTGAGTGCGGGGGTGGGGCGGGGCATCTGTGGTCATCTCCTTTGTGGATGAGTATGATCCAACCTCCCCACTTGACCCCCTCCCCAAGTGGCAAAAGGAAATGTAATTTCCTTCAGTGCATGGCAAGCATTTTCCTGGGGACGTCGACATAAAACTCGGAGGACCCATCCTTGTAGACCGGGCTACCATCCTGTTTGGTGAAACAATGAAAGATTATCACATTAGAAATATTTAAGGACAGGGCTGGGGTATAGCTCAGGGGTAGGGCACTTGCCTAGCATGTATGAGGCCCTGGGTTCAATCCCTAGCATCACAAAAACATATAAATAAAAATTTTAAAGTCTAAAAATAAAATTAAAAATTTTAGAAAAAGAAAGCAATGCCAGTTTTGTTTGTTTGTTTGTTTTGTATTGTTCTCTCTTTTTGAGACAGGGTCTTGCTATGCAGTTCAGGCTGGCTTTGAGCTCACTTTGTAGCCCAGGCTGGTCTCAAACTTGCAACAATCCTCCTGCTTCTCAGCCTTCCAAGTACTAGGATTATAGGTGTGTGTCACCACGTCCAGCACTCAATGCCAGTTATGAGGGCAAATGGTTATTGTTATGGGCCGAATTAGGTCTCCCAAATTCACACTTTGAAGCCCTAACCCACACACACACGCGTAACAATTTGGAGGTCTTTTGTTTTTGGAGACCTGATCAAATTAAAATTAAGGAATCAGAGTAAGGCCATAATCTAACAGAATTGGTATCCTTTAGTTACTTACTTTTATTATTTTAATTTTTAATTTTTTTGGTGAGATTGAACTCAGTCTTCTCACTGAGCTAAATCCGAGTTTTTATTTTTTATTTTTTTATTTTGATACAGGGTCTCACTAAGTTACTAACTTGCCCAGACAGGGCTTGAATTTGTGATTCTCCTGCCTCAGCCTCCCAGATTACTGGGATTATAGATTGACTGGTCATTCATTCCTTCATTTACAGTACTAGGGACTGAGCCCCAGGGCCTCTCACATGCTAGGCAAGTGCTCTACCACTGAACTATACCCCTAGCCCTTTTAATTTTTTATTTTTGAGACAGAGTTTCACCAAGTTACTCAGAGTAGCAGGAGGATGACCATGTTATGTGGCAGCCAAAGGGCAGACATCTGCGAGCCCAGGAGAGACCACAGACGAGAACAACTGTGCCGACACCTTGGCCTCGGATACGCGGCTTCCAGAACGGTGGAAAGTGCATTTCTGTTGCCTAATCCCATCAGCCTTTGGTGTTCAGTTATAGAAGCCTCAGCAAACTAATTCAACTGTGCTCTCCAACTGGACAGACTTAGCGTTAGTGGTTCACTGACCGCACACGAGTGGGTGTCAAACATTAACACCCACTAATAGCTCTGGGTGACCACCCTCAGCTAAGTAAAGTCTAAAGATCAAAGCAGCCCTCAGAGGTTCTGAACTGGGTATGGCTTTAATCCTAAAATAGGAGTCTGGACTCTTCTCCCCAGATGATCCCAAAGGGTGGCCCAGCAGTGGGAATTTAAGACAGTGTCTCTTGGAGTTGAATCGCCCACCCTAGTGTTTGAGGGACAAACCAGTCATGTCCTTAATGGTTATAATTAAAACCATGCTTCCATTAAGATGCCAATGGAGGACTGAGCCAGACATGGGGCTCAGGGATGTTGCCGCCACTTTCCACCCACAGACCCCAAGAAATGAAACTCTGAACCCTTCAAAACTTACAGGAAGAGCGGGAATGAAGATCATGACATAGGCATGGGTAAGCCTGCATAATGAAAAGATAAGAACCAATAATAGAGGCCTCCATTTCACAGAAGGAGAGGCAAAATAAAATAACTAATGACTAAAGCTACCTTTTGCCTTCTCTCTTTCTAAATAAATGGATTTAAACCATGAGAGCAAATAAGAAAATTTATACTTAGAGCTTGACATACCCCAAATTACCTTTCTTGATTTTTCCATCTTTAGGTGCAGGACAGGGTTTCTCAACACTGCACCATGGCCAGAAAACTCTGTCCTGGGAACTGTCCTGTGCATCACAGGATGTCACCAAGTCTTTCTGGTCCTAACCAATAGCAGCCCCATGACCAGCTGTGATACCCAGAAATGTCTTCAAATATTTCCAAGTGCCTCTGGGTTTGGAGCCACTGGTTTAGGGCAAGAATTTAATTTTAAAGGCCTTAGTCCATGAAGCAGTAGATCTCAAATGTGGCAGTTCATCAGAATCATGTGGGAAGCTTTGAAAGCTACTCATGTCCAGGCCTCACCCTAGACCAATTAAAAAAGAGGTGAAGGAGGCCTAGAGACACACAGCAGGACTTAAAGCACTCAAATGCTTTTCATACTAACCATGGTCAGGAATTACTATGACTAAACATCACAAACGACCATGCCACACACAGAGGATGTTCACAAATCTTTTTGCTATTATTGTTGGTTTTTTCCTGGTGCTGGGGATCAGACCCAGGCCTCAGCACACTTGACAAGCATTCTATCTCTGAGCTATGCCCCCCAGCCACCAGGAGTTTGCAACTCTAATTCTACTCAAAACTCTTTACCGTGGAAGTCCTCCAGAGAAGGAAGGTTCTAGATCTTAGGAGCCAGATACAGGAGTCAGTAAGGCCTGGGTGGGAGGGGTCAGCCTAGGAGAACTTGCACCCCAGCTTGGTGGTGCCCGTGTTCCTGTCCTTTGTAACTCCCAGAGGTGGAACCTGGATGATTGTCTTTTTGTTGGGATACCTGCTGCATCCACCATGACAGCCTTGTCTTACCTGGACACTTCTGGGTCCTGCCTGAAGAGCAGCAGGATGTGCTGAGTGTTGAGGAAGAGTGCCCAGCACGGGAAGCAGGAGAGCAGCAGGATGAGTGTGCCCCTCTGTAGGATCACCCCCACGTACTTCAGGTTCTGGCTCCCGTACGTCTGGGGTGCATTCAGCCAAAACAAAACTATCAGCACAGAAAGCACACATCCCCATTGTCCCCCACCCCCAAAGCCTTTGGCTATGCCACTAGGTGCCCTGGAGACTTTGCCAAATGCCTTAGGGAAGAGGTGAAAAAGATAAGAGGTTTTAGAACATGGGGAGCATTTCAAAAGCACAGATGCCAGGGAGCCACTAAAGATATTCTGGATTGGGACTCAGCATAATTTTTAAAACTTCCCTCATATGACCCCAACATGCAGTCAGAGTTGCGTAAGCTGCAAAGTTGCTAGAAATGCAATTTCTTGGGCAGAAATTTCCAAAGCAGAAATTCTGGGGCCAGGGCCGGTGGTATGAGGAGACAGCTCTTACAGACTTACAGGTGCCAAACTGTGCACATGTCTTCCAGCTTCACGTTTACTGACCTCTCTGTGGCACCTTCAGGTTAGCCATAGAGGGAAGGCTTACACCCTGGCATTAGCAAACACAGACGGTGCTATACTCAGGATGGACTGACTTACAGGTTTCTTTTTACTTTAACATGGTACAAAAGGGATATGAATTCAGTAGAAAGAAGTTGTACTTTGAATTTTGACTTTGAATCTTGCCTGTGCTAGCAATTATGTGAGGTCCTTCTCTCATAGGAAGCTGGGTAGTGACAGCAAACCACAGCTCCCAGTCAGCCACCTGATCACAAGGGAAGCCGCTGACACTCTACAGTACTCTGTGTTGCTAAGCCAGGATGTTCCATAGGTTAAGTGTATTCAATGAATTTTTTTACTAAAGATATTTTCAACTTATGATGGATGCATTGGTCTGCAACCCCACCTTATGTTGACACAGCATCACTATACAACTCAGAATGTTTCCCTCCCACACCTATCCACCTCTCCCCGAGGAGAATGTTGAACATTCAGCATCACTCAGGGCAGGGGCCCAGCAGCCTGTGCTCCGGCAAGCTCCCTAGGGGATTGTGATGCCGGCTCACATTTAAGAACCACAAGACTACAGCAACTAAGACATGAGTGATAGGAGGGACTTTCACCAAGTGTCCCGTTTGGTAAAAATGTAGTATAAAGCAGCCATCAGATCAACGGTAGTTCACAAGGCTGAAAGAAACCCACATACCCTGCAAAGAATGCAGGTAAGGAGAGCTGAAGTTGAGGGCTGACTCTCCTTCCTAATGCTGGAGTTCTTTCTTCCATCTACCCTCAAGAGATGTCTGGGGCTACTGTGAGAATGTGACCACTTCCATTTACCTGGGAGATGAGGGTGTCGCAAGCAGAAGATAAGCCATGTCCCACAGAAATGCCAGTGACATTGATTATCTAGAGACAAACCAGATAAGCCAGGCAGAGTTAAAAGGACAGGAAGGCCAATTCACTATCCCTGCCGTGCTCCTCCGTGCATTAACAAGCCAGTTTAATCACCTGCTCACCTTCACTGGGCCCACCTTGAAGGACATGCATGAGTTCTGAGAAGGACAAAAAATCTAGGCGAAAGGTTATCATGCAGCCTTCTTGCTTTTTTAATTTTTTTGCAGTCGAGCTCAGAGGGTCATGAACTGGTCTGGACACTGGTTTAGATCTAGACCTCCACCTTCCCATCCATGTCCAGACTAGGGTTCAGTGAGGCTGACAGGAATGGGTGTTGGGGAGCTTATTCCTCTTGCTGATGTCAGATTTTGAGTCCCCTTTTATGATTTCCTTCTCCCAGATATGGGACCGGAGCTCCAGTTCCATGGAATCGGAGCTCCACAGATTACAAATTACATGAAGTGGCCAACAGAATAACACCCCCTGAAAGATGGCCCCATTCTTTTTTTTTTTTTTGGTTTTTTTGAGACAGGGTCTTGCTATGTAGTTCAGGCTGGCCTTGAGCTCACTTTGTAGCCCAGGCTGGTCTTGAACTCGCAACAATCCGCCTGCCTCAGCCTCCCGAGTGCTGGGATTACAGGCGTGTGCCACCACGCCCGGCTAAGATGTCCCCATTCTAACCCCTAGAACCTGCGGCTCTGTGGTCACACAGCAAAAGAGAATTATCTAAGGCTGCAGTCCTGCGGCATCTTGACTTTAAACCCATTGAAGCCCAGTTCAGGCTTCACTGAGATAATTTTAAGGCACTCAGTTGTGCCGGTCTGTTATAGCAGCAAGAGGACACAAATACAGGCAGCTCTCACTGACCCACTAGAGAGCCTCATACATACCGCAATTGCGAGGGTAACGGCATCCAGTTCCAGCTTGCCCAGGTGGCCACAGAATACAGAGCTGATGAAACTGATCAGGAATATCATCAGCTGGGCCAGGAACTGGGAAGAGAGAGGACTAGGGGAGATAAGCGCCAACCACACAGTGCAGGGAGGCCCAGGGCCCTCCCCAGCCAACTCCAGTGGGAAGGAACGAAACTCCAGGTCTCAGGTAGCTACTGCAAACTTCCATGGACAAATGGCCAATTTCTGAGGGACTCCTTGAAACAGTAAACTGTTTATTTGCAACTACCAGGTCAGAACTCCATTTTTAATTTTTAAAAAAGATTTTAATTGGCACATAATAATTTACGTGCTTGTGGTATACAGTGTGGTATTTCAATCTAGTGTACCCTGTGTGATAATGAGAACGGGGTAAGTAGCATATCCATCACCTTCAACATGTATCCTTTCTTTGCATTGGGAACATTCAAAGTCTTCTTTATTGGGCTACTTTGGAACATGCAAATAATTGTTGTCAACTGTAGTTACCCTACTGTGCAAGAGAATATTAGAATATTAGAGAGTATTACTGGCAGGCTGAGGCTAGCAGATCTCAAGTTCAATCCCAGCCTAAGCAATTTAACAAGTTAGTGAGACCCTGTCTCAAAATTTAAAATTAAAAAAATGCTGGAATGTAGCGCAGTATGAAAGTCCTGAATATAACTCCCTGTACAACAAAAGTTATTCCCCCACTCAGTTGTACCCCTATACTCATCAAATAGGTTCTCTCCATCCCCACTCCAAAATCATATTTTTGAGAACTTCCTAGTCTTGGGTATGTCTTTCACTTTAACTTCTTACACCAAAGACCACATTATTTCTTCTGAAGTTTTCAGAGGCTGCACTCTTGGATAATCCCCTTGTCATCCCAGATTCCTAAAGAAGATTCTCCTGGAAAGAATCCAGCACTTTAACATCAAGAACTCACTCCAAAGCCAGGCGTGGTGGCACACACCTGTAATCCCGGCACTCGGGAGACTGAGGCAGGAAGGGGGATCATTGTAAGTTTGAGATCAGCCTGGGCTATAAAGTGAGCTCAAGGCCAGCCTAAAGTGCATACCAAGACCCTGTCTCAAAAAGACGGAAAAAAAAAAAAAGAACTCGCTCCAGCCACCAAAATATTCTACTGCTATGAGGGGGCAGGTGGGAATACCATCATCCAACTAGAAGGCCAGTGAGATCTAAGCACCCTGGGAAAATGCTACCAGTCTGTCCAGCACCTCTAGTTCTTTAGTTCTATGAAGGCTCAGATATGAGGGCAAACTCAGTTTCTGGAATACTGGGCCATTCCTTCCAGTGACTGCTGTGAATTATTGCACAATTAGACATCTGGCTTGTTTCTTGAGGTTAATTTAAGACCACCTTCTGCTCCCTCACCTGCTAGCCTCAGGCAGTCCAGTATCTTGCTCCAGTGGAGAAGAGGGACTGCTGGCCCAAGAGGGGATTCATCTGACCCCCACTGCTTAGGAGGAGAGAAGAGTTACCTAGCGATTGGTGGTGCCCGCCCCATGGGGCCCCTTTAAAAGCTGACGTGCCAGGATGGTGACTTGCTGCTGCTCCAGCTTCATGCTGCCTCTCATAGCCCACAAGGGAAATGGGCTCCTCGGTGCTGAGCTCAAACGTGCTTCCTTCTTAGGTGTCAGTGATACCGCACCTTGTGCTGGCCTCCACCTGACCCAGCATAGCCTGTCTGCCTGTGCTGCAGCCACCCCAAAATTGCCACAGCAGGTGCTGATAAGGGTTTGATTAGGTCCCCAAGCTGTGACAGAATAACTGCTTTCTCTCTTCCTCAGAATCCACATCTGAGTGAGTTTTCAGCTGTGGTGATGGACCCAGTCCTTCAAAAAATAGATTGGCTTGATACAGCAGTGGATGCCTACAATCCCAGTACTGAGGAGGCTGAGGTAGGAGGGTCCCAAGATTGAAGCCAGCCCAGGATAAACAGTAAGACCCTGTCTCGAAAGAAAACAAGGAATGATTAAAAAAAGGAATGGCCTGTCCCTAACTCTGTGTGTGCATATACGTGTGTGACGCGCATGCAAAAGTAGCAGACATATCTTTTTCGCATCAGTTCCCAACCCCAGACCCAGGCACCTCTCTCTCTGCTGCAGAAACCAAGCATGAGCCTATTTTCCAACAGAGCTTCCCACTAGTAAGCAGAAGCAATGTTTACTTAAGTGAACCTACGTAAAATGAGCAAGGGGTGAGAATGGAGGGGGAAGAGGTATAAATAAGAAAGGTTGGGTTTGAGAGTGTACACCAGTGGGAGGGTACTTGCCTAGCAAGCACAAGGCCCTGGGTTTGACCCCCAGCCATGCAAACAAATAGAAATTAATTTTTTAGAAAAAGTTGACCTGTTCAGCCTGATTTTGCAGAATCTAAAGCCAGAGACATTGGATCATCATAGGCATGTACCAGGACACAGTGCCATGACATAAGTGCTGTCACTTCTCTTACAAATAGTCTGTGGTTCATTCAGGGGCAATGCCATCTCTTCACAGTTCTGTCTCCCTCCAGGCCACATGTTTTTCATGGCTTCATGTGAAAACACGTTCAGCCTCCCCTACCATCGGGCCTTTGAAGTGTAGCCCACATTTTGCTTTCATAAGTCCTACTGCTGTGAATGTCTCTCTTGCTTGGGTGGGAATGGAGCATTTTCTTAGGGTGAGCGCCCAATCCAAGGGTGGGAACAGATAGATGTCCCTTATACTAAAGGCCAGGAAGGCAAGCTAAGTTCAGCTTATTTCTGTGAGCGGTACCTTCAGAGGCAATGCCAGGGCTGCCACTGCTTTCCTTGGGTTATGGGAAGGCAGGCAGCTGTGCACTCACTGCCTGTTACGGTTTATACCACGATGTCCCCACAAAGCCTCCTGCACTCAGAGGTGGGGTGTTTGAAAGGTGACTGGTTATGGAACACAACAGCTGACCTTCTGCTAGAAGGTGGGGTCAGGTCTACAGATGTAGGTCACTTAGGCAGGACCAGAAGGCTATATCTCCCTTCCTGGCTCCTCTCTTGACTCTGCTTCCTGGATGCCATGCAGTGAGCAGCTTTCCTCTGCCAGATCCTTCCACCACCCCTTCCTTCCTTGGAGTCAGCCAACTCCAGACTGAAATCAGGAGCCAAAGTAAATCTCTCCTCCTTTAAACTATGGGTGTCAGTATTGTGTCTCACCCATGAGGAATGTAACTCAGACCCTGCCCAACTTGGGCAGCCAAAGCCAGCCAGTCCCACCCCAGGCTCCGTCCCAAGAGAACAGGGCTCTGGAGGTTAAACTTACTAACTCTGCACAGATCCTGTTTCAAGTCTTCGGATGAACTCCTGACCACAGATCATGGTCTGTGCACACAGGGGCCACCTGGGGGGACCTGTGCCTTGGTCCATCTCAAGAGACAGATTTAAAATGATAAAGGATGGATAGAAAGCGACAAGGAGATGGATCTCCTGCAATAGGGAAAGGGTCCAAGGGAACAAGGGTGAGGGGTGAGGAGGGGAAGGGGAAATAAGAATAAAAATATGCCATGTGCAGGGACCTAATGATCACAATTAATGTAAACACGAGGCCATAACATGAGCTAAGGCAAATAACCTGAACAAGTATGAAAAAGAGGACAGAGGAGCCAGAGGCAGAGGGGGAGAGTGGAGGGAAGGGAAGGGGATTAAAGAGAGAAACAAGCTACAATAAGCACACGTAACCACTGCCCGAGATGACTGTAAACTGCATGAACTGCAAACATTAATAAAATTTTAAAATTATTAAAAACTAAAACTATCTTGAAAAACAGAGATAGATGTAAAAGGTCTGTTAGCCAAGGCATCTGCCTGTTCATACACGCTCTGTCCCCACCTCAGCGAAGGTTCCGGTGGTCCAGGGCTCGCTCCGAGAGTGCTCCAGACTCGGAACTCTGCTACCAGGAGGTGTGCCGCCGCGCCAGGGAACTCCCTGACAGGGCATGAGAAATGAAGACAAGGTGAATGGAGAGAAGGAAAACCATAATTTAAAATCTATACTTTTTTTTGGGTTTTTCTCTGGTACCGGGAACCGAACTCATGACCTTGCACTTGCCAGGCAGGCGCTTTTGCCGCTGAGCTAAATCCCCAGCCCCTAAAATCTGTACTTTTAAGAAGACTGCAACCTCAGGACACAAAGTTACCCAGAGCTGTCCATGTCTGTACTTTCTTGTTTATGCTTTTTTTCTTTTAGGTCCATCACGTCTAAACTTCCTCAAAGATACTTTAAATCCATAAACTAGCTTAATTGATAAGGTAAGGGGCAGAATTCTAATCTTAAAAATAGACTGGGCCCTTACCTCTCTCCTGTAAAATGTGAAAAGACTCATTATCTCACTACCTATGGATGGGCCATTGATTTTTCTTCTATAAACCAAACCCAAACTTTCTATAGATTCACAAATTCTACCATCAAAAACAGATAAATCTAATGTCCCTCTCTCTGAAAGGCACACACTCTGCCTCTCTGGATGTGTACTTTTAAAATTCTGCCTAATAAATCTCTATACCTTTCTACTGATGCAGCCTGAAAATCCGCTTTTTGGTCATGGACGTCAGCAAACTTGCAACCTGTCCTGCGGTGGAGTGAATCAATGTTTCCGATCTCTGATCTAGGGACCTCCTTGGACACTTTTTGGTGACATCGCCACTTCTGGCAAAGGTTTGTTTCCTATAATTGTCAAAGGCAGCTGTCAAACAGCAATGACCTGAAGTGGCCGTGCTCAGATGGAGCCAAACTGACAACAGAAACTAAGGCTGGGGCGTCGCTCAGTAGGAGAACATGCGCCCTGAGGCCCATCCCCAGCCCAGTCCCCAAACGGTCAGACTGACTATACTTCTGTCCCTTCTTTTTGTTATTTATGTATTCATTTTTTGAGACAGGGCCCTCAGGGTCGGCCTTGAACTCACTATGTAGCCCAGGCTGGCTTCAAATTTGCAGCAATCCTCCCGCCTCAACCTCTTGAGTGCTGGGGTTATAGGCATGAGCCATCATGCCTGGCTGTCTCTTCTTATGCAGGATTTTCTCTCTCTCTCTTTTTTTTTTTTTTACCCAGGCAGCAACATACAACCTGGTAGCAAGATAAACACTCTCACAGCACAGTCACTTATGAGAGCTGTTCTCCAGGCCACCTGCCTGCTCAGTTGCCCATGCAAGAGTGTGAAAACAGTCTCTGACCCCATCCCATGGGGACTTGGAAGTCCACTCTTAGCAGTAAAGGGTTGGTGTGGGAACGAACCTGAACAGCCATCTGGGACAGCTTCCTCTCTGTACACCAAGGAAGGTCCTGCCAAGTCACCTGACACAACTCAATCCATGCAGGACAATGACCTTTGGAGCACGAGTGTATCCCAAGCACTAGGACTGTGAGTGTGAGTTAACCAAGCACCATTGCTCCTTTCCTACCCTATGGGACCCTATGGAAAGAAAGATGAGGTTGCAACAAGTGCACATGTGTGCCGAAGCTAGAAGGGCACAGAGGGCAAGACACTGGTTCCAGGAGGCAGCAAAGTGGAGCTGAACCCTGACTGATGTTCTCAGGCAGAGGGGCAGATGGGATCAAGGTGGGCTGACCATGGACGGGGGCTGCCAGTGGAGGGCCACAGGAGGCAGTGTCACAGGACAAGCAGGAGGCACAGTGGGGGCCAAACCACTGAGGACTTTAAAGACCAAGGTCGGGGGTTTGTTCATTTGTCTTTTTCGCTACGCAGTTCAGGCTGGCCTTGAGCTCACTTTGTAGCCCAGGCTGGTTTCGAACTAGCAACAATCCTCCTGCCCCAGCCTCCCAAGTGCTGGGATGACAGGTGTGCCCCACCACGTCCAGCCAAGGTTGGGGTTTTGAGCAGGGATGTGACAGCTTAGGTGTGCATTCAAAATGGACTTTAGTGGTTTCATGTGATACATTTAGGGCAGCAAGAGCTGAAGAGGAGAGAGACTAGAAGCTGCTGGGAATTACCCAGAGTGGAGATGTGAAGAGGTAGAACCCTCTGAGGGATTTTCAGGGTGCTAAAACCAGAGGCTTTGGTGAGAATGGGCTGCAGGAAGGCTGGAGAGAAGGGAAAGAGGTCCCAGACCTCTCTGTCCAGTGGCACCCACTCTTTCACTCTCTGACCTGTCTGGAAAAGAAACCATCTTCTTCTATGTTTTCCTATCCTGTAGCCCGGATTCTCTCCTGTCCCGAGTGACCTTCCCCTGTCACAAACTACTTCCTGAGTTCGGTTCCCGGTACCGGAGAAAAACCAAAAAAAAAAAAAAAAAAAACAAACTACTTCCTGCTAAAGACTTCCCCAGGCCTGCAACAATTCAAACTGTCAGAGTGTGTGTGTGTGTACACGCATGCACATGTGCTGTGACTCCCATCTTGGGATGCAACCCCCAGCCTTCCCTGATTGTCAGCACTGTAGCCCTGGGAGGTTCTGGAACTCTTTCTGAACAACAGGCCAAGGCAGCCCTGACTTTCTTACATCAGCATGGGCCCATGAGGGATCTATCTTGGATGTTATTTTTCAGGATCTGACAATTCAGCCTGGTAGAAGATGCTAAAGAGGAAGAGAAAGTGAGGTGGGAATGTCTGAGGCAAAGTATTTGCACACTGCCCCTTACCTTCCCTCAAAAGTATCTGCTTTCCTGAAGCCTTCTGCAAGATAAAACAAAGAGAATTTTTTGATATGGAAAGCTGTTCATCCTACAATCTTTCCTTTACAATATGGATTATTCTGTTTTACAAGACCTCATTTAAACTGTACACATAGCATAATCAATAATCCCAGTACTGACAAGGCTGAGACAGGAGGGTGGGAAGTTTAACGCCAGCCTGGGCTACATAGTCAGACTCTGTCTCAAAAGAACAAAAAGAGGGGGTGGGGCTTCATTTAAGGCTCCCTGGGAGCCTTAAATCTTGGTAAATGTTAAGGCCTTTAATGGTCAGAGATAACACGATACTTGGGAAGTCCAGAAAGAAAGTGCTGAATGAGGGAAAATGGATGTGTAGAGAGGAGCACCAAATTAGCCCTCCTGTCTATCATATGATAGAGCTATACAGAAAAATACTGCACACTGAGCATTAGAAAAGAAGACAGTCTCCTCTTTCCCTGTGTCATTCAGGAATTAGGAAACACATAGGAGATGGGAATAGAGATGATGAGACCAAATGAGGCGCTGTGCATAATTTGTAAAAGACTAAGCCAGTGCCGAAGTCTCTGATCACACTTTTGCGGAGCATTCACAGGAACATGTATACCAAGGTCTGGAGGGAAATCACCAAATTATCTCCTGGTAGTGAGATTCAGAGGTTTTTATTCTTCTGTTAGTCCTGGTTTTCTTTCTTTTTCCTTCGATGAATATGTATTGCATTTGTAATAAGCACAACCAGACACATGTAAACATGCATGGTGCATACAATCAGAACGGGCAAGTGCCTCTCTTTAGCAGTCTAGGGTCTTTCCCAGGGAGGTCGCCCTCATCAAGGGACCAGGTCACCGGAAAGGCTGGGTTTCACAAAGCTGTCCCATTGTTGATCTTGTTGTTCAGTACTACTAAGGCAATACTGGCTTAATAAAACCCTTTCCAAAGCTCAGACTATTATCTTCATTTTATGGATGGACAAGCAGAGACCAAAAGAGACACAGAGCTGTTTCCTGACATACCTTGGGGAGATCACAGATGCTCCTTTGGAGCTGTCCTTCACTTGCCCTCCCTTCACACTTCCAACTGTCCCCACATAACTCTGCTGAAGAGAAGCCCCACCTGATGGATAATCTGTAAACTGCTGGATCATCCTTTACATGTACAGAACCCAGAACATCTGATAACCTTAGCAAGGAGCCTTAGTTTCCACTTCTTTAAATCAGTAACACAAAGCATGTAAAAAAAAAAAACTGCAGCTAGTCCCAGGAAATTGAGGTCCATTTCAATGTTCTGGAGAAGAAAAAAGGATTTCAAAGACTCCACTCAGCATGTAGCTCTCCTTCCCTGCTCCTCTACCTTTTGTGGCCCTGATGTCCCCCAACAAGGAGCTTTGGAGTGATGGCCCCTCTGACTCCTCAAAGTTTCTGAACCTTCTTGAACAAATATCCCTTCCTTCCAACTGTCAACTCCCAAATGCTAGCCTTTGAGCCCTGGTCACCTGGACTTTTAATCCCAGGATCAGAGTTGAAAGAGCCCCAGATCTTGAGATTCCAAAGCAACAGTTCTTTCCAGTCTGCTGAGAATCACAAATGCCTACGTCCTAGACACATTTCCACTCATGGCTTTGTGCCACACTGGATATCACCATATCCCAAGAACAGCAGTGTCACCAGCACTCCAGGAGAACACACCTGCCCGCCCTAGTCCGTGCAGGTGTAGAATGTCTGCTCCATGGCCAAAAAGGGTATCTTGCCTTAAACATACACTTGCTGCTTCTTGTCCAGTGAAGCGGCTCTCTTACCCCTGGGGCTTGAAAACCACCCAAACTGGCAAGAGAACGGGAGTAGGACTATATGTGTTGTGATTCTTGTGGTTAAAAAAAAAAAAAAAAAAAAAACTATTACTTTTTAAGGCTAAAAGAGGCCTTTTGTCTACTGATATAATAACCGCGCGCGCGCGCACACACACACACACACACACACACACACACACCCCACTTCAACCCCAAAACAACCGTATGTTGTTTTTTTTTTTTTTTTTTTTTTTTGGCTTTTTTTTTTCTAGTACCGGGAATCAAACTCATGACCTTGTGCTTGCCAGGGAGGCGCTATGCCACTGAGCTAAATCCCCAGCCCACAACCGTATTTTTAAAACTCGGTTTTTAAACACCATTATTGGCCGGGAGGGGAGTGTCGGGCGCAGAATGCCTCTGGCTTCCTCTGAAGAGCTTGACTCTAGATTCCAAATACTGGCGGAAATGTAAGCCCCATATGAGACAGTTCATCCTCTCCCGGCTTGTCCTAGCCTCAGGACAATTAGACACCCAACCACCCAGGCTTTGCAGCTAGTTTGCAAAGAAATCAAATTCCGAGCGTTAGTTGAAGTAACTTTTGCCTCGCTGGCTGGAATCGGCGTCCGCCTGGTGCCTTGGTGCCCAGGCCCCGGGTGCAGAGCGGTCTGCGGCCAAGGCTCGGAGCAGCCCGCCCGGCTCGGTCCCCACCTCCGCCAAGGCGCAGGCTGCGACACGAACCCCGAGCCCCGCGCTCCCAACCCGCCAGAACCAGCGGCGAGGCCGCCAGACTCACCGCGGGACCCGCCAGGGCGAGGAGCGCCAGCAGCTCCTCTCGGAAGCCGGACAGCAGTGGGCAGCGCAGCCCGCGGCGCTCGGAGGTGGCTGGGGGGCCCCGGGGCCCGGGCTCGGACTCCAAGGAAGCCTCCATACGCGGGCGCTGCGCTCCCGAGGCGCTCGGACGCGGCCGGCCGGCACAGGGCGCCCTCCAGGCCCCGCCCCGCCCCGCCCAGGCGCCCGGACCCCGCGCGTCCTGCGAGGGCCGGCTAGCTCCTGCGCGTGAGAAGCAAAATCTGAAAACGCTCCGGAAACTAACGGAAAGCAAAGCGGGGGGGCGTCTCCAAGTCTCTGCGCCAGGGCTCCAGCGGCCCTGCGCCTCCCCGAAGGTTTCAGGTTCTGAGGTGCTGCGAGTCCTGGAGTGCGAACCCGCGGGCGCCCAGCCAGGCGTCGGGGTTAGCAGCTTTGAGGATGTCTGCACTCAGGGGTCCCTTGGTACCCGCTTGGATTTTGCGCTTTCCCCGCAGCTGGTCCATTAAAGAACTTAGAATCTACTTGAAAGACCAAGCTCGCGTTCACGAAGTGGCACAGTGGCGGTTCCCAGAACTTCTCCGATGTTCATCCCTGAGCCTGTGGAGGAAGAAGCCGTAAGCATCAGGTAGACCGAGGTTTGAGAGACACCTGCCACCTTGGGGCTCGCGGACAACCTTCTCACGACCTCAGTGTCCCCGTCTGCAAACTCAAAATAATATCCACCCCGCCCTTTGTGCGTGAGGGGTCGCGTCAGTACCGTATGCGCTCAGCCTAGCCACGACCACTGCCTAACACGCGTTGGGTACAGGATCGAGGATGAGTTCTGTGATAACCAAAGAAACTGGAGTCTAACAATGGCTCGTGTAGGCAGGGCCCCTCTTCGGGTCTTGGTGGACCGTACTTCCAACACATGAATCCTTGGAGGATACAGTCAAACTTTCTCCAAATTCCAGCGTGGAGTGGCACACTTCCAAGGGAGGAAGAGGCCATAACCCAAGGAATACAGGTGCTTCTAGAATTTTTGTTGTTGTTGTTGAGACAGGGTCTCACTATGCTGTTCAGGCTGGCTTTGAACCCACTACAGAGCCCAGGGTGGCCTCAAGTTCCCGGCATTCTTTCTGCCTCAGCCTCCTGAGTCCTAGGATTGCAAGCATAGGCCACCGCGTCTGGCTATCTTCCAGAATCTTGAAGAGGAAAGAAAACAGATTTTCCCCTGAAGCTTCCAGCAGAAATGCAGCCCTGATGACATAAAATGTATTTCAGATTTCTGACCATTGAGATAATCAATGTGTATTGTGTTATGCCACTAAGTTTGTGATAATCTGTTATAGCATCAGCCTCTTAGTATTTATCATGAACAACCAAAACTGATTCAGAAGTGGAAAAAAATCACCCAAAACACACAAATCAACCCTGAATAGTCCCAGGTATTAGTCTATTTTCTATCACTACAAGAAAATGCTTGAGGCTGGGTACTTTATTAAAAAAAAAGAAAGAAGTATATTTAGCTCATAGTTCAGGAGATTCAAGAGCATGGTCCCACCATCTGCTTAGCTCTGGTGAGGGCCTTTCTGCTACATCACAACATGGGAGATGACACATGGTGGGAGAGCTCACACAGCAAGACCAGAAGCCATCTTTGATCATGTCTGCACATACCTTCACTATGCAAGGTAGCATATCCATAGGTTCCAAGGAAAAGATATCTTTGGAATGGATACCTTTGGGGAGCCATTATTCTATATCTCATACTCACCACCTTCTCAACACGTGTCCAACTTTCCTACTTTGTTTGTTTGTTGTGTGTTTGTTTTGTTTTCCTTGTGGTGCTAGGGATTGAATCCAGGACCTCACCCACACTATGCAAGCACTCTACTATAATCTATACTCTCGCCTCTCTGTATTTCTTATCCTGATCAACTTTTCATTTTATAGCGGACACTTTCTCAAGTAGGACATACAGTGCATACTTTCTGAAAAGTCCAATGCTCCTTGAATTTTATTTTTATTTATTGTCAGTAGATACAGCAGCTAATTCCACAATATTCTTTTCACACCTAACAACTGACTTTATCTAGTCTGATAATCTCATTTTACTTGTCAGGGACCCATACAGGAATAGACAAGCATGACTCAGTGTTAGCCATGAAACATGAGTGAAAGTCTGATGGCATTTCTGGGGAAGGTTTGCTTGTTCCTAAGAAAGAACTGGAGCAAGAAGAGGCCTGCATTTTCCCCCTTGCATGTCACAATATGTGAATGCTATAGGTAGAAGTGCTACAGCTGTCATACAGTGCAAAGACAAGACCAATACTTGAAAGGACAAAATCAAGAGAACTAGGGGCAAGAGGGTTTTTTAAATCTACACACACAGAAAAAAGAACCAATTTTTTTCAGTTTTACCAGCTTTACCCAGAGATCATAAAACATACACCAGTTTGTTGGCCTACAGATATCAAAGGGCTGCTGTTCACTCAGGGAGAGAGAACACTTTCCTTACTGAGTGATTTGAGCCCACACTGATATACAAACAATATAAACAAAGCTCAAGGTCCTGGGGCATATCAGTATCCCCCCCACACACACAAACAAAAATCCCTAACAACCAAAATTCCTGCTGTCAGCTATTGGGCAGAGATCGCCAAATGGTCTCATCACCAAACTCCACTACGGGAAATAAGTAAATCGCTGTGCACAAGTCAGAACCCAAACCAGAAACTTAGCCAAAAATTTAATCTAGAAACTAAAGCAGAAACAAAGCCAGCAAATACCACGTCAAATGTGCAGGCTCAGGGAAAGGCAGCTGCACTGCTTTCTGTAAGTCATGCGGGCGGGCAGACAGGCCCTGAGGGCAGCTTTCTTGGCTCTGATACGGAGGTGGCTTCAGGTGCTCTTGGCAGCCCCTCAGCTATGACAGGAAGATACAGCCAGATGCACTTAAAACAAGAGAAAAATGCTATTTGCAAAATAGTTGCAAGTTCAGACTTCAGAGAATGGATTGCTAAATAAGGAAACACAACATGTTTTCGGAGGAAAAATGAGACAAACAGAATTACTATGATTAATAAATTTGTTCATGATATGAGGGGGAAAAACACAAAATGTTCACATGAAAATTGTATCCGTACAGGTTGTAACAGATCTTCAGCTATCATATTACAAAAGTGAGAAAAACGTATTTTAGGTCAAGGAGTCAACAACTTCCGGGAATGAGTGAAACAGCATTAGTAGTGGGGTTCTAGAGTGTCAGAGTGACCCTGTGTGTTTTGGTTTGGTTTACTTCAAGGTCCAAAATGCTTAGTTTGTAATTTTCTCCTAATTTTGGGATGTGACACATGCACTTAATTGCCACGGTAGCATTCCCAAATGCCCATTTTACTTCACAAAAGAAAGTGAAGCTGTATCCCGAGGTGTCATATGTGAGCTTTCCTGACTTTGGGCTTCTTATTATCTTTGCTCCAGTTTGAATTACAGAACTTACTGCTTGTTGAAGAAAGTACCCTGACCAATACATGAAGCTTTTTTTTTCATGAACAGATGACTGATAGATACTGTCTTTATCCTTGGAACTTAATTATTCCACTAGATTTTGTCCAAGAGAAAGTTTCCCTTCCACTTCTTTCCTGGCTGTGCTGGGCCTTTTATCTGCACAGTTCTGTGCCCGCTCAGCTCAGCAAGACGATTCTCAGTGACTGGGAAAGCACCACGAGTGAGTAACTCGCCAGTCCTTCCAAATTCTGAATCCAAGTTTCCTACTGGGTGAGTCACCTTTCCATCACTATAACAAACGCCTGAGATAATCAGCTTATGAAGAGAAAGAGTTTATTTGGACTCACAGTTTGGGAGGTGTCAGGCCATGTTCCGTTGGCCTCATTCTTTTGGGGTCTGTGGTGAGGCAGTACACCATGGCAGGGAGTACTTGATGGAGCAAATTGCTCAGCTCATGGCCAGAATGTGAGGAAAAGATGAAGGGACCAGGGTCCCACAGCTCTTTCCAGTGTACCCCCAGTGACCAGAAGGCCTCCCACAAGGTGCCTTCTTCAAGTTTCCCTACCTCCCAGTAGCACAACGCTGGGGACCAAACTCCCCACACCTACCCAAACCACAGCATCTCTGTTGTTCTCAGTGCCACAGTAGGGGTACTGTCGGGTTTGGTAGGGGGGAACAAACTTCTTAGCTAATGTGGCTACTGTTTTATAATTTAATAAACTGTGTTTTAGTATCTACGATACACTGAAGTAGCTTTCTGGAATGTATTTGATGCCATTGTGGCACTCCTGTGTGTTAGGGCTTAAGCAGGAGTGAACATGAATTGTAACCTTATCTTGCTCCTTCTCTTTGGAGCATAATAAGCATTTGACAATGATTTCTAAACACATGGTTGCTTCACATGGAAAGTACAAACAATGCAAATTGGCCAAATCAAGACAATCCTGTGTGTACATGAGACCCTAGCAATCTGGATGCTGCTAAACTGACAACCTGCGGGGGTCACTCACCATCTAAGAGTAAAATTAAAATGTTGGAGCCCCAGCTTGTTTATAGTGGCAAAACCAGCACCTTTCCCTTACAATCTTGAAATAGGCTTGAGGTAGTGGGTTGGAGAATGTGTGTTGGTGATTGGTTACGGCTGATCCGGATCTACCCCTTGAATCAGTATAGTACAGTACAGACTGTGTCAGGGGAAGGGGTGAGAGGGTGTTTCTAGCCCATGTAAGAAGCTTAGACATCACTGCTTAATCCTAACAAGTGAAAAGTGGAACAAACTGAAAAATCAACAACTCTTAGATCTATGAGAGAAGTGAAGTCACAGAGCCAGCAATTGCCCCCAAAATCATAGACTGACAGACACAGAATTGAAACTCACCAGAGGAAAAGCTCACACGCAAGCTTCTGTAGGAACCAGCGAAGGGCCTGACCTGTAATTGACAGGTGCCAGAGGCTTATATAGATAAGTCTGAGGGTCAGAAACCCCACAGGGTCCCAGTTGCTGAGGGCCCCAGACTTTTGTGAGTTTGACCTCCAGGATCTAAACCTATTTCTTGCAGTGAATATCAGGGCAAAGTCCCAGTTGTTGGGAGAAGGAAGATGAACCATTTTGGCAGTTCCAGAGCATTCTGTTCTAATAAGGCCTGCTCTCAGGAGAAACTAGTTATCAAAGCCAAACTGACCTGGAAAGGGTCAGTGGAAAGGGAAACACCCACCTACAGCCATTCTAGCATTCTATCTATGGGGAGGAAACCCTGAAAAGTACTTTATAAGGTATACTAAAAGGAAAAACATAATTTCAAGAGACTGGTTAAATATCAGAACTAGAGTCCAATGTGGCAGAAATGTTGATTAGGAACTTTTAAAAACCATGATTAATAAGCTTAATGAACAAAATAGATAACAAGAACAGACAGGCTGGATATAGTGGCAAACACCTACAATCCCAGCACTTGGGATGCTAGGGCAGGAGGATCAGGAATTTTTTGTTTGTTTGTTTGTTTTTTGGATCCTGGGAATCAAACTCAGGACCTCACACATGGCAGGCAGGCACAGGATCAGGAATTTGAGGCCAGGCTGGGCTACATAGTAAGATCCTGTCTCAAAAAAACAAAAAACCACAAAAACACAAACAAAAGAACACATGGATGATATAAGCAGCACAACGTAAATTCTAAGAAATGATTGAAAAGATGTGCTAGAGATGAAAAACAATGTAACAGAAATTAAGCATGCTTCTGATGGGCTTATCAGAGGTCTAGACATGGCAAAGAAAGAACCTCCAAGTTTGGGGTGATACTAGAAACTTCTAAAGCTGGAAAGCGAAATAAACACATAAATAAAGCTGGGAAAAAAGAGGAAAAAAAGACTGTGAAAGGAGAAAGGGGATAAAGGGATTAAAAATTAGCAAGGTTTAGTATATGAATGTCCCAATTTCCCAAATAAATATCACTACTCTTTAATATAAACATGTTCTAAATAAATAAATTTTTAAAAGACTGGAAAAAACAGTGGAACGGAATATGCAAGAACAGTGTAACAACTACAAATGGCATAACAAATGCGTAATGGGGACATCAGGAAAAGAGAAGGGAACAGAAGCAATATTTGATGACATAATGACTGAGAATTTCTGCCAAATTAATGTAAGACACCAAACCACAGATCCAAAGAGCCCAGAGAACATTAAGTAGTATCCATGCCCATAAAACTATACCTAAGCATATCATATTCAAATTTTAGAAAATCAAAGAGAAAAAAAATCTTGCCAGGCATGGTGGTACATGCCTGTAATTCCCATATTTGGGAGGCTGAGGCAGAAGGATCACAAATTCAAGGTCAACCTGGGCTACAAGGTCAGCCTGGGCTACACAGATAACCTATCTCAAAAGACCAAGGAAAGAAGGGAGAGAGAGAGTGAGAGAAGGGTTCTGAAAGAATGAAGAGGAAAATAAATTTTACCCACAAAGGAGCAAAAGTAAGAACTGCACATGACTTCTAAGAAACAGCACAAACAAGAAGAGAATGGGATGAAACATTTAAAGTGTTGAAGGAGAAAAAACTGCCAACTTAGAATTTTCTACCCTGCAAAAATGTCCTTCACAAGTGAAGGAAAAATACTTTCCTAGACAAACAAAAAGTAAAGTAATTTGTTGGTAGTGGGCCTGTCTTACAAGACATGTTAAAAGGAATTCTTCAGAGGGGCTGGGGATTTAGCTCAGCGGCAAAAGCGCCTGCCTGGCAAGCGCAAGGTTGTGAGTTCGGTTCCCGGTACCGGAGAAAAACAAACAAACAAACAAACAAAAAAAGGAATTCTTCAGAGAGAAGAGAAAAGATGATAGGTAGAAACTCAGATCTGCTTAAACAAAGGAGAACATTGAAGAAAGAATACATGAAGGTAAAATAAGGCTTTTATTTTCCTTACTTTTAATTGATCTAACACTTAACAGTTTGTTCAAAGTAATAAGAGCGACACTGCTTGCATGCATGCATGAAGCCCTGGGTTTGACCCTCCCACCTCCAAAAAGCCAACAATGTATTTGATTATGCATCCCTGCACAAAGGTGAAATGTTTGACAGCAGGGGCAACCGCTCAAAAAGTAAAACTGGGAAGAAAATGGAATCCTATGAAATTTTAATTAAAACCATAAAATGCAGACAATAGGAGACAAAGTACTAAAAAAAGAACAAGATCAGCAAATAGAAAATAGTGACAAATATGATAAATACTAGTCCGATTTTTAACAATAATCACTTTGAATGTCAATAAAACCCTAATTAAAGACAGAGATTTTCAGAGTGTATAAAAAAGTACCAACTCTATCTGATATAAAATAAACCCACTTTAAATATAAAGATCTATAGACATTAAAAGTGAGGACATGGAAAGAGATACACCATGCTGACCCTACCTGAAACAAAGCAAGGGGAGCTATATTGATTTCAGTCCCAAAGGAAATTTGCATAAGTTTCTTCCTGGAGTATAATTTGTCAGTGATTCCCTTTGTATTGTAGTGCCTATATCCTGCAAAACTCAAGGTATCCAGAGCTGATAGTGCTTCCCTGGTTGCGGTCTGTTCTGAGAATTAAAGACTCCCTTCATTAGGAAGATTGGAGGAATGGGAAAATGTAGATAATTTTTACTAATCCTTTTGATGAATTACTTTTGTTAAAAAGTAATTATCACATTGGGGATATAACTAGTGCTAGAGTATTTGGCTAGCCTGTGCAAGGCCTTGGGTTCAATCTCAGTGTCATTGTAAAAAGTATTTTATGCTGGGCATGGCAGTACACACCTGTAATCCCAGCACTCAGGAGGCTGAGGCAGGAGGATAGTTGCGAGTTTGAGGCCAGCCTGGGCTGCAAAGTGAGTTCAACACCAGTCTGACAAAAAACATTTTAACTCAACATATAGAAATAAAAGAGCATAGATCATAGGTGGACAGTTAGATGAATTTTTCAGAATGAAAACACCTGCATAACCAGTACCCAGAATAAGAAATGGAAAATTACTATCATCCCAAAGTCTTCCTTGTGGACTTCCAATTACTATTCTCCCCAAAAGCAACCACTATCCTGGGTTTTAGTAGCATTATAGAGAGTTGAACATTTTCCCTTCCCCATGAGATGTCTATGAACGCGGCCTCATTGGGAAACAGTGCCTTTGTGGATATAATTAGTTAAGCATTTTGAGAAGAGACAGGAGGTCATCACTCAGAAGCCCCAGGGACTGCTCTAGCTGGGGGGCACGTGAGGTCCCTCCCTGCGCGAGCCCTGTGCCGAGTGAGCCAGTGCTCCAAGAGCTGCTGGTCCAGCCATCCAAGCCCTTGCTTTGCTTCCACCCAGACCTCCCAGGGGGTCATAGCCACAGTCTGTGATTGCTGCGTGTCTGGCCTGCATCTGGTTCCTGTATAGGTCCTGAACTGACTGGAAACACAGAATCAGGTGGTTCACAAATTATTGACTCTGCAGTTTGTGTCTGGGTTTTACCTGTACCCTGAACTGCCTGGGGACATAGGTGCACTGGACCAGGATTGTCACACCAATGCAACCCAAGTCTGGGCCGAGCACATGCCCTGAAAGCAAGAGGATGCTGGATCAGATGGTCTGCCATCAGCTGACACCAATGCCCCCGTCTGAGACTTGGAATAACTAGATACAAATCAACAGCTGCCAGAAAACCCAAGACTAAGTAGTGATTCTCAGGGGTCACTGAGGGGCAAAACTGACCAACAGGAAAACTAGGGACACTAGTGGCCTTTGCTGTG
>NW_004955467.1:300516-311967 GCF_000276665.1 Chinchilla lanigera
TAGCGCCCCCTACTGAGCCTTTGTCCTCTTTGAGTAAGGTTTATGTTCAAGGTGTCATGTTCTCATTTCTTTAAGGGTATTTGTCTTTGCAATTTGGGGAATAGATTTATTCTTTTGTGACCCCAGATACCCTTTCCATGTTTATTCATTTTGTTTTCTTCAATTTCAATCTCCTGATCTTTGCTGGGAGCCAAGTGGCTTTTTATTTCTATGGAAATAAATGATCTTTTTACCCATGGGGGGGGGAAAAAAAAGCTTTTTGAGAAGAGAGAACCCTGGACTATTTGAGTGTATGGTATTACATTATTATGGCTGTCACTATTATTAATAATCTTGGGGTCAGGCTCAAATGGAGCAAAAGTACTATGAAAATATTTTGTGCACTGTTCTATTGAATTGGCTAAATGTTGCCTATATGGGAAAGTAAAATAACCCACCCCAAATATCCTCCTTGGGCATATTTTGAATATTTTCTTTAGAGAAACTGCAGACTTCTGCAGACATAGGAATGGCTCTAACAAGCTGTCCTTTGGTAAAAGACATTTGCATCTATTTATACTAGAAAAACAAACAGTGATGCACAGGAAGTTTTCTCTCTGGGGTTTCCATCTGTGCCTAGGAAACATCTTTTAAGTATAGTCCTTGCATTGGACACACTGAGTCACTAGCCCCAGAGTTAGTAAAGGGACTTCATACACAGGAAACTAGGGAAATATTTGGGCCTATAGGTCAAAGTCTTAAGATCCATCACAGTATAAAAACCACACTGTCAGGCCGGGTGTGGTGGTGCATGTCTGTAACCCCAGCACTCGGGAGGCTGAGACTGGAGGATCCTTACAAGTTCAAGGCCAGCCTGGGCTGCAAAGTGAGTTCAAGAACAGCCTGAACTGAAAGTGAGACCCTGTCTCAAAAAGACAAAACACACACACACACACACACACACACACACACACACACACATACACACATTGTCCAACAACAGCAGAAGAATAATGACCAGTGTTGAATACCTCTAAGGACCAGACCCTGAAACACAGTACATAATTTGATTTTTTTTTTTAAAAAATGAGATAGTCATATTGTTCCTTATTATTCATAAATGAGAAGACTGAGGCTTACAAAAAATCAAGGAGCCAAACCAGGTTTTGCAAGTAAATACATCTCACTTCAAAGCCAGTTTTGAGCAAGATGCCATGGTACACACCTGTGCTCCCAGCTACTTGGGAGGCTGAGACAAAAGTATCACTTGAGCCCACAAGTTTAAAATCAGTCTGGGCAACAGTTAGATCACATCTCAAAACAAAACAGTCCCCATTCTTTCTGCTAAGACACACACCACTATGGTCTGCATGTGGTTTGAACCCTAAGGGCTTATGCATTGGAAATCTGGTCCTTAGTGGGTGACATGAATGGCAGCAAGACTTCGAAGAGGTAGGGTGGCCTATTGGGAGGTTGCTCTAGTGCTGTCCCCAGAAGAGATTAAGGCAGTTCTCATGGGACCCCCCAGTTAGTTCTTGAAAGAGCAAGTCTGGCATCCAGCCAGGATGTGTGCTCACCCCCTCTTGCACACACTCCTGCCATGGTGGCACCCCTGCCAAGAGATGACGCCGTGAAGGGGACCCGCACAAGAGTTGGTGCTGTGCTGTTTGGACTTTCAGCCTCCAAAACTATGAGCTGAATAAACCTGTTTTCTTTATAAGTACCCAGCCTTAGTAATTTTTTATACTGAAAAAAAAAAGGCATGTGTTATTGCATTGCAAAACATCTAAGATCAGACATCACAGAAGATCTTCAAAAGGCTGAAGACCAAGCTGCAGCCAATGCTAAGCCATTTGTGTTGGTTTGGGGGTTATTTTGCAAGGGGAAACAGTATAATACAGGACACAAATTTTACAAAATTATTTATAATAGTCACCCAAAGAATGATATGCAAGAGAGTGCAGGAAATCTGTCCACACACCAAGACCAAGGAATCTAGCCAAGGGCCTTTCCATTTCCCACAGAAATGTCCTGCATGAGTCCAGCTGAAGACCTAGAGCTCATAACAGTGCCTCCCACAAGTCCAACTGGAGGTCTAGAGCCCATAACAATATCTCATGTAGGCTTGTTTCACAGATCTGCACTGGGAAGGGCCAAAGGTCAGTGGTGGAATCTAGGAAGTCTATGCCATGGGGATGAAGAAGCTGTGCTGGCAGGCTGAGGGATCTGCACTGGAGCCAGGAAGTGATGCTCAGAAGAACCAAAGCTCTCCCAAAAGGTACCACAGCCATCTCAGCAACCGTGAGATCCCAAGCTCCTCCGATGGTGAAGACAGCTGAGTTCCCATCAGGAAAGCCAGCACAGCAAGTCTCTCCAGAAGACTGGCAGTGCACCATCTTCCCCTCTGGAGCCAGAAAGCGATTCCCAAAGTGAGGACCAGAGCTCACCCAAAGCGAACCAAAGCTATTCTCAGTGCCAACAAGGTCCCGAGCTCCTCAAGAAGATGAAAACAGCAAGTTCATCAGGAAAGTCAGCATGACGAGCTTCTCCAACAGAATCAACAGCTCCTTACAGCTTCTACCAGCTCCAACAGCCTTTCTCTGCTCCCAACAGCCTAACTTCTCCACTTCTGCCTCTTATGCTGCTGGCACCAATCCTTAGGTGGGCCATCCACACCCAGCACCGTGCTTACTCAGTTCAGCTGGGGGTTACAAGTTGCCCACCAGCTGTAGATCCACTACACCATCCTTATTTTTTAAGTTAAAAAAATTAAGTGAGTTTCAGGTACCTTTTCATATTCAATTTATGTGGTTTGCCAAAAATGCAATTTAAAGAACTATAAATGATTTCAGTGATTAAAGTAAGACAATCAGTTAGCATGTAGACATATGCAACATTTACAATAGAAATACTCTAACATAATATAGGACATTTAAAACCAAAGTACTACCTGAGGACTGTGTGGTGTTATTCCTAGCCATAAAGTGATGAAGTTACTTGGGAACATTGCATTTTTAAAAAATTTCCATTCATACCTTTTCCATCTGACTCTGGTTCATGGCCTTCCCTGGGTTGACTTCAATCTGTGATTTCTGGCTCAGCTGTCCTAGCCCACATATTTCTAAGGAAAGGACCTGGGGGTAGGGGGATGCTCTGCCCTGGGCCTTGAGGAAGAGCTCACTCATCTGCTCTGCTGTGGTTACCCCAGGACGTGGGTCCAGTGGCCAACTGGCTCCACTTAGGCATTCTACCCATGGCAGGGATTTTGTTGTTGCTGGCTGGATGTTTTGTTTTGTTTTGTTTTCAGTACCAGAGATTAAACCCAAGGCAAACTCTCTACCACTGAGCCACATCCTCGGGCCTCTTAAAATGTTTGTATCAAGACAGTTTCACCAAGTTATCCAGGCTGGTCCCAAATTGCATTTCTCCTGCCTCAGTTTCCAGAGCCGGAGGGATGACAGGTGTGCACTACCATTCCTGGCTTCCATAGCAATTCTTGATGGCACCTGCAAACTGGAGTGGGAAGGCTTTCCAAGCGACTATGTGACAAGGACAGCTTTAAGGAACTGACCCTCCTGACCCTCAAGTCTCTTGTTCCAATTGCTTTGGTTGAGAAGGAGCCCATGGACTGAGTCTTCCTTTTGCTTCTCTTTTCTTTCTCTTCTCACTGGTCGTGGTCAAAAAAGAAAGCCACCTTCTCACCCACATCACCCCTAACTAGAGCAAATTGCCCAGCCTGTAGAAACTTCTCAAGTGACAAGGACACAAGTAGACAAGGTGAAAACCTTGTAACACACTTGTTCTGTTTGTAGCAATGCTGCACTAATGTATATTATACTGGGAATTCTACACCGAAGAAAAATGTTAATATTTAGACTTCAAAGGCCTCAGGAATAAGATGTTTTACTTTTCAGTTTAGGTTTATAGTTTTGTGGTGAAAAGTATGTCAAGGTGGTAAATAAAAGACTTTAAGCATAAAAGTATACCATCATAAGTTTACGGGGAGAAAGAATGAAAACACAAAGAGAAAGAAGGGAAATTTCTATTAGAGAGGAGCTTATTCTTGTATTTTAAAGTGGATGACAGTATCAAATTATCATGATGTCTGTCCTACACTAGATATATTTAAAAGTGTGATGTAACCATTTTATTTTAAAATGTTACTGTTTTGCAATGCATCAGCCCTTGCAACTACTTTAAATTATGGTGAAAACTCTATATGCTCACTTGAAAAATGTGCAAGGATTGTATCACTTTCCAGAAATTCTTCAGGGAATACTCAAGGCAAAGTCTATTGTTGTTAGTAGAAAGATGTTTCAGGCGGCTGCCCTCTCGTTCCTGGGTTTGCCATTTCTGCCCTCTGCTGGTGCCCTGAGTTTTGCTTTTAAACAGGCAACACCATCCTTTTTCTTTGTTCTCTCTAGCGCTGTCCAAACCCCAGACCTAGGAGACCCTAACAGGAATGAGGCTCCTCGGATGGCCTCGGCAGCCGAGTTTGCTGTGGGTTCGAATGATCTACGTGCAGCACCACAACACAGGATCACAGGGTCAGAAAGTCTTGGTGACAGAGGAACACTCTTTTAGTCTAAGTTCTAGGTTTTTGTTTTGCCTTGTTTGTTTGGGTTTTTTTGTTTTGTTTTGTTTTGTCCTGTTTTGTTTTGTTTGTGACAGAGTCTTGCTTTGTAGTTCAGATTGGCCTTGAACTCATGGCAACCCTCCTGCCTCAGCCTCCCAAGTGCTGGGATTACAGGCATGCACTGCAACACCCAGCTTTATTTGTTTTTTGAAACAGGGTATTACTATGTTGTCCAGGCTGGCCCTGAACTCCTGAGCTCAAGTGATCCTCCTGCCTCAACCTCCCAAGGTAGGTAGGACTACAAGTATGTACCATCAAGTCTGGTTCTTAGTCCACGTTTTGAGTTTATACAATTTTCCTTTACTGACTGATCGAATGAGGAGTTTCTCAGCCTTAGAACTATGAACAATTTTAGAAGAGTGATAATAATCACAATGCTAGTATATATTGTCTGTCATATGCCACACATTGTTTGAAACTCTCTACATAAATTCACTCACTGATTTCTCCTGTTTGCCTGTGAGGGCAGAACATTATTGTCCCCATTTCATAGATGAGGAAGTTGAAGACTGAGAGGTTAAATAAGCTAATCAGAGGTGGAATCAGAATGTAGAACTAAGCCCCCCCCCACTGTAGGCCAGCACACTTACCCTTGTTCTTTAAGTCCCTTGCAGAAAAATGAGAAAACACAAGCAAAAAGGAACAGATGCTGTCATCTTGTGGCCCAGAGATAATCTCCCTAACATTTTGACACGTTGCTTTCCAGCCCTGTGCGTGAGTGGGAGTGTGTGGGTCTCTATCATTCTGTTTTATACAAATGCTGTCTTCTGGTTCTGTAACCTGCTTTGGATGCTTACAAAGATATCCAGATTCTCCTTCTTGGTCACTTTTCATCTCTATTCTCAGCCACCGTTCATTTTGTGCATCACTCACCAGGAGTGTGAAGAAAGCTGAGGTCCCTCGGTTTCAGAGACATTCAGCTTCTAGAATTTCCTGTCCTATGGGCAGCTCCAGAGAATGAGCTTGTTGAGACTTCTCTACCCAGGCTTAGTCGGGGAGTGTCTCTCACTTACCCCTCAAGGAAGGCTGCCCTTCCTCTGAGCTGGGGGTGAGGCAGACAGGAGTTTTCTTTTTGTATTGAGCATCAAGGCCAGATGGTGTGTAAAAGGCAACGGGCAGGCCAGATCTTGGCTTGTGCTGCAGTATCCCCTCCCCTCATCTGGGCCAGTGTATGCTCAGACTCATTGGATAAGCAGACTCCAAAAGGAACATAACTCTAAGCCCAAACTTATTCCATTTTTCCAGAGCTGGGGATGATAGGATGTGGTCATTATCCCTCTGGACAGTCCTATTCATCCTTTGAACCAGGAGTCCTGAAGGGTGGTGGCCTCATGGATATCCTCTTGGGGAACACCATGTGGATTGTCCCAACTGGTGCTGCATCAGGAGGCCAGCAAAGGTGGGCACTACACCATATGAGGACTGCAGACCAGACTATAGGCAGGTTTCCCAGCACTGGGGCCAAGAGAGTCCTGCAGAAAGCGTCACTTAAGAACCTGTGACTGCTGTGCAGACCACAGTTTGCAGTGACCCAGTGAGGAGGCAACTGGGAATGTCATTTAAGAGACTAAATTTAGGAGCAAGCAATGGCCAGAGCAGATATAAAAATAGAGCTCTGGCCCACAGTCTGCAGCAAGCAGCTGTGTACAAGTCTGTCACCTTCAGGAGCCAGCCCAGGGAGCTAGCCTTGTAGGAGGTCTAGTGACAACCTGGGAAGCCCAACCATAACAGTAACCCGTAACAATCAGCCCCAGTGGCAAGACTTTGGTTAGCAACTGACAGCTTCCCATTTTTTGTCCCTGCTCCCACTTTAGGGCACCTACAGAATGCCAAGTTACTCCTGTGAACCAGTCACATAGGATGCCCCACTCTGGTCAGCCATACCCCAGCTTCTCCAGGGCAACACCCTCCCATCATAGCACGCTGGAAGCCATGTCTTTTTCCACCCATACCTCTCCTTCCCCTCTGCCTGCTGTCAAGTCTTGCCAAGTCCAAGTGCTAGAAGCGGACTCTCTTGCTAGAGCAAGCTTGGCACAAATGACCTCTGCATCTCACCTGGGTGATCGTCGTGTACTTCCACCCCTTCCTCTTGCTGTTCCTCCACACCAGCCAAACTCAGAAGCCAACAGGCAGGGGTGACATTGATGGCTCCACAAAGGAGTCACATGGGTGGGTCACACCTGTGATATCAGCTACTGGGGATGCTGAGGCAGAGGATCAGTTGAGCCCAGGAGTTCAAGACTAGCCTCTGCTGCACAGTGAGATCCTGTCTCAAAAGCGAACAAGCAACAAAAAAGATCCATGTCCAACTGTCCCTTGGAAGGTCTTTATAGATTCTCAAGGAATAAGATACTAATTTCAACAACTGGGTTGGGTTTTGGGGGGTTTTGTTTGTTTTGTTCTGTTTCTGACTAGGTGATATATTCATATTGTGGCAAAAAAAAAATCAAAACAGCATAAAAATGTTACATGAAAGGTATTTTTTCCATTTCTACCTGCTCACCTTTGTCCTCCTAACTGGTTGTTGGTTGGTTTTCTGTACATCAATTTTGTACCTCACTACCTCACTGGTTTCTTCTTTTTTGTTTTTAGTAATTTTTCGGTTGATTCTTTTAGGGTTTCCAGTTATGTAACCACATGGTCTGCAGATGGTGGTTTATCTCATTCTTTGCAATGTCTACACAACTGTGGTTCGGACACAGTTTGAATGTATCCCACAAGGGGCTCCAGTGTTGGAATACTGGTTCCCAATGTGGTGATACGAGAGGTGGTGGAAACTTTAAGAGTAGGGGTCTAGCGGGAGGTCATTGGGCTGCTGCCTTTGAAAGGGATTGACTTAGTTCTTGTGGAACTTTAGTTAGTACTCAAGACAATATTGTTGCTGGCTGTGGTGCCATACACCTGTGATCCCAGCACTCAGGAGGCTGAGCCAGGAGAATTACCCTGAGACCAGCCTGGGCTATACACTGAGTTCTAGGCCAACCTGAACTGCATGCGAGAACTTGTCTCAAAAAAAGAAAAAAGACAATATTGCTGTACAAAAGCAAGACTCCCCCTCCCCAGTCTCTCTTACTTCCTGTTTCATCATATGATCTTTTCCTCATATTCATTCCCATCAGGATGTGATGGAGCCAGCCCACCCCTACAAGAGCTGCTGCCACGCTATTTGGACTTTCCACCTCCAAAACTGTGAGCAAATTCGAAGTCCCATCCTCAAGTATTTTGCTATAGTAATGAAAAATGTGTTACTACAACTGTCCAAATATTTGATTATTGTTTTTGACCTAGGGAGTAACTTACAAGTGGTTATTTTGTGGGGAGGAGCAGTATTAAGGGGTTGGGTGCAGCTCAGTGGTACAGCATTTGCCTAGCATGCAGGAAGCCCTTGGTTTGAACCCCAGGAATACAAATAAATTAAGATGTGTCTTTTTAAAAATATCTTAACAAATAAGGCTAATGTAAGGAGTGTTTCTTGTTGGTCTCTAGTTTAATCATAATCTGGTAAGAGAAAGTGATCTGAATGAAACTATCTGTTTGACAGTCCTGGGAGAGGGGGATGCTATCTTAGTTACTTTTCTGATGCTAAGACAAAATACCCGACACCAAAATTATAAGAAGAAAGGTCTATTTCAGCCCACAGTTTGTGGAGGCTTCAGTCCATAGTTGGCTGGCTCCAGGGCAGGGTGACATGGCAGAGGGGCACTGCATAGGAAAAACAGTTCTTGGCAGGCAGAAGGCAGCAAAACAGCGAAGTAGCAGCAACAGTAGCAGCTTCCTTCCGTCCCTTTATATTCTATCCAGCCTATCAGCCTTGTGGGTGATGCCACCCACACCCAGGCTAGGGCATAATCTCATAATCTCAGCATCACATCCTTAATCCCAGTGTCACACATCCTAACCCAGCCACCCTCAAAACTCCCCACCTGTGACTGCATGAGGCTTTGGGGGGACATCTAGATACAAGCCACACAGATGCTCAGGATTTTATTTGTTTGAAAGTGTCTTTATTCTTAAAAGAGAACTTCCCAAGTATATCATTATTACTTTTTCTTATCATATCCTACCATGCTCAGGATATATTGTGCTTCCTCAGAGTGAAGACGTGTTTTAGTTCTAAAAACTCAGGAGCCGCCATCTCTTTGAATATTGCCTCTCCCCTATTGTCTCCATTATCTCCCTTAGAGAATTTCATGGAAGTGTAAATTTTTTGTTCTGCATCATTATCTCAACACTTTTTCATCTTTTCTATCCCTTTGTCTCTTTATCTTTTTGTATATGTTTTAAACTTGATCTATTAGTTATCAACTGCTGCATATCAGATTATTCCCCTCAATATAGAATCTTAACTTAGTAAGCATTTATTATCTCACACAGTTGTGTTTGTTTACTTGTTTGAGACAGGGTCTTGCTATGTTGTCCAGGCTGGTCTCAAACACCTGGGCTCAAATGATCCTCCTGCCTCAGCTTAAGTGCTGGAATTACAGGTGCACACCACTACATACTGTATTTTCTCACAGTTTGTGAGGGTCAGGAATTTGGGAGTGGCTTAGCTGGTTGGTTCTGGTTCACCGTCTCTCATGGGAACATATTCAGTTGTTGGCTACAGTCATCTGGAAGCTCACAGTTCCTCCTCAGGGCAGTTTCCCCATAGGACTTCGTAAGTGGTATCACAGTTGGCAGCTGACTCTCCCCAAGGCTGGAAAGCAGACAACAGCAAGCAGGAAGCCACAGTATCTTATGAGCTGCTCTCAAAGTCACATATTATCATTCCTGCCTTTTGTTACATACAGTCATTAAGTCCAGCCTATACTCATGTACCTTAATACATAGCCTGAGCGACGAGAATTAAGCAGCACCTTTGGAAGGAAATATCAAAGAATTTGTGGAGCTCTTTTAAACCACTACAATATTTCATTTCATTAGGTTTTTTTTTCCAGCTATGTCCTGCTGTTTAATATACATGTTGTTTCTAATTTTAAGTACTAAATTTTTTATTACTAGAATTTTTTTAGTTATTTTAAATATACCTGATCCTTTTTATTGCTTTTTGTTCTGTGGTCAGTTTTTTGGCCCCTCTTCTATTTTTTTTTTAATTAAACATATCCATTGTGTGTTCTGTATCTGATAATCTCCATACCTGGAGTCCTTGGATCCGAAACTGTTGTCTACTGTTTTAGCTATTTCTTACTAATAAGGTCTTCTCTCTTAATTTACTGTCTCTTAAAATTTATTGTAAGTGAACTGTTGGGATTTTATATATGGAAAAACTAGAAGGCCTGATATGAAGGTGTATTTCTTTCTTGTCCCTGATACTGTGCGTTCTAATACCCTGGGAAACTATAGTTTCATGGCCTAAAGGCTTTGGACCATGCCGGTGGAGTGAACTGAGACAGAAAGGTCATTTTCATAATATTAGACCTCACAGAGCCTCTAACAATGTTTATTAAGTGTTAAAATTTATATTTTTTTCTTTTTTTTAAACACAGTCTCACTATATAGTCCAGGCTGGCCTCAAACTCACTGTGATCCTTCTGCTTCAGCCTCCTAAGTGCTGGGTTATAGGCCTGCACCACTGTATGCCTAATTTTAAGAATCTGCCTCCATCTCTTTTTCCTCCTCATTTACCAGAGGTAATCATTATCCTAGAGTTGGTATGTATAATTCTCACCCATATTTTAAATATGGATCCAAATTAAGTACTATATGCATTTACAGTTAAGCACCTCTAATCCAAATAATTCAAAATGCTCCAAAACTCACAACTTTCAAGCACTGACATGATGCCTGCCACCGTGGAAAATTGCACACCTGGGCTGGAGTGTGGCCGAGCGGTAGAGAGCTTGCTCAGCATGCATGAGGCCCTGAGTTTCACCCGCGACACCAGAAAAAGTTCCAGGCCTAATATGACGGGAAGGGGAAGTCAAAATGCAGGTACCACAGAAAGACTGCATAAACCTACCTTCAGGGTATGTATATAAGGTGCACATGAAGAAAATGAATTTTGTTTAAATTTAGGTTTCCTCTCCTACATATCTCATTGTGTCGGAATTTTTAAAAATGCGAAATCTGAAACACTTCTGGTCCTAAGCATTGTGGATAAAGGCTACTCACACTGTATTTACATAGTATGGCTTCGCGTTTAAAATTTCTATGCAACTTGCTTTTTTCCCTTCTATACCAAAGAGACCGTCATCGAGACGTGGAGTCCTTTAAAGCTGGGCAAACAGAAGAGTGTTCAAGACACACAGGGAGAGGCACGCGCACAAAGACGAGCGCGCGGTGGGGCGGGCAGCCCCCACCCCGGCAAACCCCGGCAGAGCTGTACCTCAGGGAGGCCGGGGATTGGCGGAGGGCAAGGGGGCGTGGCCTGCGGGGCGGCACCCTTCTACGAAGTCACGCTGCGACTTGCGGCAGCACCTCCTGTCGGTCATCAGGAGAAATATGTTTCTCTAGCTCTCGGTGTTTAAACGCTCAAGGAAAGGAAAAAGGGTTAGGACTTTCCCTCGCACAGGAGGTACGGCTGACCTGGAAGGGACAAGACTTATTTCCGTGTTGACGCTGCTGCGCGCGATCTCAGCAGAAAAAAAAACCTAGCCTGACCCCGACGTGACTTGAACACGCAACCTTCTGATCTGGAGTCAGACGCGCTACCATTGCGCCACGAGGTCCCAGCAGCCTGTAGGCGCGGCGTCTCTAAAGGCCTTACTGGGCCGGCTCCGCCGCGCGCTGAGAGGTCAGGCTCTACCAGGCGCTCCTTCCCGGAGCCCCGAGCACGCCGCCGGCGCGGAGAGCCCCGGGCCTCGCTCCCGGGAGCGGAAGCCCGCGCTCGGGCGGCT
>NW_004955467.1:312092-324341 GCF_000276665.1 Chinchilla lanigera
GAAGGGCGACGGCAGTGTTGGCTCGAAGCCCGGGGCGCCGAGGGAGCGGGCGCGGCGGCCGGGCCCTTGCCGCTCTGCCGCCCTCGGCGAAGGGAGAGCGAGGCGCGAGGCAGCAGCCGCGGCCCGCGCACGGCTCGATGACCCAGCTGCAAAGAGGCAAGGATTTTTTTAACTATATATATATTTTTTGAAGAAAGCCAGGTTATATACGAAAGGTTAGAATTGAGGAAAAATCTCCCAGACCAGAAGTAATCACTGCTAATATTCCGATGAGTTGTATTTCTCCAGATTTTTACCTGCCACGCATACCAAGAGTTTTAAATTTTCAATGGATGGATCGCACACAGACAGGTAAGCTGAGAATAGTGTATCAAGGTGTATCCAGATCAAGAAAAAAAATCAGGGGCCCGGGATTTAATTCAGTGGCACAGTGCCTGCCTGGCAAGCTCAATGTTGTGAGTTCGATTCCTGGTACCAGGAGGGGGAGAAAAAAAAAGGAAGAAAAAAAATCAGCATTCCCCCTTCTGTTCACTCCAAATTCCTTTTGGCTGTTTGTGACAAGATCTCGATATGTAGTAGAGGCTGGCCTTGAACTCACTGTGTAGCCCAGGCTGGCCTGAACTCTCAGCGATCCTTCTGCTTCTGTCTCCCAAGTGCCGGGATCACAGGTGTGCACCACCACCCCCAGCCCAAATTTGCTTTTAAAATGAGATTATATTGCCGATAACATTTTGATAATTTTTTTTTTTTGGCCTGTATATTTGAGTGAATGCTTTTCCCTGGCACAATTTTAAAGGACTTATTGTCCCTCAAAGTCTCTTTTTTTATTCCTCTTAGTAAATAACCTATTAAGAAAACGTCATACATGAAGCACTACCCTTGTATGTTTAAAGAATAGGGAACATTAGTCTTAGTAAATGCAACCCCCACAGAGCCTGGTGCCTTTGAGAGGAAGAAAAGATGGAGAACGGGCCCTCCTCCCAGAAAGGAGAGAGGACCCTAGCAGCCACTGTTGCTCACAGAGCAGCTTGTGGGGTGGAGAGGGCTCTGCTGACTAAGGTCAGCGCTGCAGAGGGCTCTACGGCTGCATCTGACAAGTCAAAGAGCAGAGGAGTCAGGGCAGATTTCTGTGTTTGTGCTCAGGTGTCAAAAAAAGCAGGTATTGGGGAGGAACTGGGAATCCAAGGTGGCCATTTCCAGGCTGCTGGCAAAGCAGGGATCAGAGGTCCCTATCTCTGTCCTTAGGGATGAAGTCTACCCATCCTGCAGTGTAATTACCGGTTCCACCACTTCCAAGACTTGTCGCCTCCCTGCTGTGTTGTTTGACCCATGGTGAACTGGACCTGGTGGGGACAGGAGCAGGACAGCTGGCGGTGGTGTGTGGGCCCCAGGTCCAGGTTAGTCACCCTCAGCCTTCCTCCTCTTCTGCCTTTGAAGAGATCCGGCAGCCGCCACGCAACCGCTCCACTGTGCTGAAGCCAGTACCTGTCAGAACTCAAGAGTCCTGGATCTCCTGCAAGGGGTGCCCTACACTCAGACAGAATGAGTGGCACCACTTTTAAGCTCCTGTGTAGATAGATGTTCACGATTTACCTGTGATGCCCTGGCCTCTGCTTTGGAACACACAACTGAAGCTACTTTGTGTTCTGTGCTGTGGACATACAGCACAGTGATGTGATCCAATAGAGGGACTGTTCAGTCAGGCGACTTACAGATGCAGCTGGAGCAGCTCTTTGAAGGCTGGCTCCTGCTTGCCATGAGGAGAGGGAAGTGAGGGAGGCAAGATGGGTTAAAACCCATTAAAACTTGCTTATCAGAGATCTTTGCTTTTTTTTTTTCCTTCAAATATTGCATCATTTGAAAGTTTATCTCTACGGCTAAATTCTTTGGCAGCCCCTGAATCCTGCCAGTGGAGAGTGCTTGTATTAGTCATTTATCTGTCACTGGATCAAAATATCCAACACCCACAATGATTTATCTGGCTCACAATTTCCAGTGGGTTTGATCCAGAGTCATCTGGCTCCAAGGCAGAAATGGCATGGTGGAAGAGCCTGGCAGAGGACAACTGCTTCACCCCATGGCAGCCAGGAAGCAGATAGACAAGGGAAGAGCCAGGGACAGGAGTGCACCCTTCCAGGTGACACCCAGGGACCCATTTCCAACCAGGCCCCAACCCCTACCTGATGGAGACCACAATGAAGCAGCCCTGAGCAGGATTTAAATTAACTGATTGGCTTTTTATGTTTACTTGTGAATCTGTCCAAAGCTTAGGCCGCTTGTCTGGAGGTAGGCAACAGACTCATAGTAAGTGAACCTCTGTGAGTCACTGATCCCTACTAAAACCTGCAATGGTGGATGAACCATGAAAGCCTCAAAGGGACTAATCCACTGATGATTATCAGACCTCCATGATTCAATTACCACCCACCTATGAGTGCATGAGGTTTGGGGAGACATCCAGATATAAACCATAACACACTGTGACACTCCATTGCTCCTTTACAAGAGGGATGCTCCTGGAAAGTGGTGACTTTGGGTTAATAATATCCCTTAGTTATTGTGAGCTGATCAGGTCCACAATCTCCCAAACAAATGTATGGCAAAGGCTAAATAAGAAGAGGTGAATGGAATGATTTCAGGGCTCCAAGAAGATCAAAGCCCTCTCACAGAGTTCGAGATTTTCTCAAGGCTTAAGACCAAGACCTTCTCTGGGTGGCCCATATTTATTTGGTTTTCAGAAGAAGGGAGGGGAGTACTCAAGAAGGGCAGAATCACTCAAGGACTTCTCCAAGTAAAGTATTAAATTAATCCTTAATAAAGTGTAGTGAATTGATAACTGGGGGTCAATTTATAACCCCCAGCTGAACTGAGTAAGTATGGTGCTGGGTGTGGGAGGCCCACCTGAGGATTGTTGCCGGCAGCATAAGAGGCTGTTGGGAGCTGAGAAAAGGCTGTTGGGAGCTGGTAGAAGCTGTAAGGAGTTGTTGGGTTTTTTGGAGGCGCTTGTCGTGCTGGCTTTCCTGATGAACTTGGCTGTTTTCATCCTCTGAGGAGCTTGGGACCTTGTTGGCACTAAGTATAACTTTGGTTCACTTTGGGGGAGCTCTGGTCCTCACTTTGAGCATCATTTCCTGGCTCCAGAGGGGAAGATGGTACATGATTGGGCCAAGACCCACACAGAATCAAACCAGACCTTCTGTCACGAGAGGAATCTTTATTGGGCGGGAGAGCGACACGGCTGACTGCCCAGCGGACTAGGACAGCCCCAAGGTGAGCAAAGCATGGGGATTTTAAGCTATTTTCTGGGGAGGGTGTCCATGGGCCAGAACATTTTCAAGGGAGGGTGTCTGTGGGTCAGAACAGCCCAAGCGGGGGTAGTTGTTCATCAGAGTTGAACGTCTGGTCCTGCCAAGGCGGATGAGGGTGAGGTTGGCTTTTGTCAAGGGGAACTGAAGGGGAACAGGTGAAGAGGAAGGAGTTTTCATTATTGAGAGTTTAAGTCCCCTGCAGGGGGAGGGGGTGCGGGCTGCCTTATGACTTATCACTACACTGCCAGTCTGCTGGAGAAGGTTGCTGTGCTGGCTTTCCTGATGGAAACTCAGCTGTCTTCACCATGGGAGGAACTCGGGACCTCACCGTTGCTGAGGATGGCTGTGGTACATTTTGGGGGAGCTTTGGTTCTTCTGAGCGTCGCTTCCGGGCTCCAGTGCAGTTTCCTCAGCCTAGCACAGCTGCTAGCACAGTTCCTTCATCCCACTGGCATAGACTTCCTAGATTGCACCACTGACCTTTGGGCCTTCCCAGTGCAGATCCGTGAAACAGGCCTGCATGAGATACTGTTATGGGCTGTGGGCCTCCAGTTGGATTCGTGGGAGGCATTGTTGAGAGCTTTAGGTATTCAGCTGGACTCATGCAGGACATTTCTGTGGAATCCAGGCCCTCAGCTAGTTTCCTTGGTCGTAGTGTGTGGACAGATTTCCTGCACTGTCTTGTATATCGTTCTTTGGGTGACTATTATAAATAATCTTGTAAAATATGTGTCCTGTATTATGTTGTTTTCCCTTGCAAAAGTATCCCCCAAACTAACACATAAAGAGTAAGTTAATCTACCAAGGAGTGAGATACCTGAGGCTATAGTCTTTATCTAGTTGCGATCAGATCCAGGTGTCCGTGGCTGTGATCTTGTCTTATCCTTTGAGACTTTCAGGTTTCATCCACCATTACAGGTTTAGTAGGGATCAATGGCTCACAGAGGTTCACTTACTATGAGTCTGTTGCCCACTTCCAGACAAGCAGCCTAGACTTTGCACAGATTCACAAGTAAACATAAAAAGCCAATTGGTTAATTTAAATCCTGCTTGGGGCTGCTTCATAGTGCTCTCTACCAGGTGACTTTGCTTTGAAAACTGGGATGCTGAAGGTAGGCAGCTGGAGGCTGACCACTGACTGCCTCCTTGTGGCTGGACAGCGAGTTCTTGGAAGAACTGAGGGGCACATGAAGCACCTGTCGTGCCATTCACTCCACTTTCTTATTTGTTTCTCTGTTTCTCACCCATCCCTGATGTCCTACTTAAAGCACCCACCTCAGCTATGAGTGAGTCGAACCTACACCAGATTCCTGGGAGAAAAGACTCTGAATCAGCTTCTCCTGCCCTTCCTGCCCCTTGCTAATCTCCTTCCTGACAGAATGTTGCACTGTGATAAAAAACAAACAAACAAACAAACAAACAAACAAACAAAAAAAAAACCACCTTTTTTTCTAAGTCCTGACACCGGGTAACTATTCCATTCTTTAAAAGAAAACCTACCATTGAAACTAGTACAACGTGTTTTCTTTTGGATACTGGATTTAAAGCTAGGGCCTCACACTTGCTAAGCACATGCTTTATCACTGAGCCACACTCCCAGCCCCAAATTTCTTAAATTTTTACCAGAAATATCCACTAGGGGGCAACATGGCCTTCATCAGAACCCTAGGTAGAGAGCAGGTCTCCCCAAAGCGGCACCCCCTTGATTGACAGACAGTCTGCTCAGAAGCCATGATAGGGACAGAGAAGTGGAATCTGGCTGCTATGAAGAGGTAAAAAGAAAAGAAGGAAGGGAGAGAGGAAGGGAGGGAGTGTGGAAGATCACCTGGGCGACTCTCCTTGAAGGAGGAGCAGTTGTCTCCATTTTGGCTGAACCTGACCCTGTTTCCATATATTGATGTGTGCACAGCTGGCCAGGACCCTTTCCTTATCCCTTCAATTGGCTTTAAGCAGTGCATATCAGTCCAGCTGAGGTGCTGATGGTAATCTCTGAAGAGGGCAGGCATGTTTCCCTGGAACCCCCTGTTGTTCCCTTGTGTGAGTCAGGATGAGGAGGGATGAAGAGCCAGTGCTCCACACTGTTGGCTGGGATGAGCCTGGAGATAAGAGGCTGTGGCTTCCTGGGGCTTCAAAGATCACACATCAAAGCTGAAGCACTGACCCCAAAACATTAGATACTATCTCAATTGTGTTACGCAGATTACTCTTTCTGCAGATCCTTCTCTCTGGTATTGCAGGGGTGATTTCAGGCCTCCTACCTGGCCCAGCTCATGGCACTCACCTACTTCCCGCCATTCTCATAGTTACTCATCCTCAAGCCACTCCTTTCTTCATGAATGAATAAAACCCAGTTCGACCTTGGGTGGAGAACTTTGTTCCAGTTAGCCATCATCCTGGCTGAACTTAGGACCCCTTGGCTCCTCACAACTACAGATACACCTCAGTGTCTTTATTCTCTCCATGGGTTGCACTGAAGGTGGTAGATTAGAATTAACTCGCTAGAATTCCAATAACTTTTCCATGGGATCACAAATGGAAACTTCATAGGCCTGGATGAGGACTGGGAAGGGCTCTCTACAAAGGAGGCGGGGGCAGGAAAGGAGGAAGGATATGGACAGCTTATAAACTTTAGGCATTTAGGTTTTCATGATGACTCTGTTGGATGCCAGCTGTTCATTGCTTATGCTGTGGCCCTTTCTTAGAATAGAAAAGTGCAGAAGGGTTTACCAGTTAAACAACTGCTCCGTTTCCCTCTTGGTCCTTCTTCCTTTTGATATTTCTGTAACATCTTGGGCTTTGATTTTTCTGAAGACATGGTTCAGTTTAAACCTACATAAATCTGGCTGAGTGGACTGACCTTTAGTAATCTGTGCTGTACTTTGGATCTGAATTGTCCCCCAACAGCCATATGTTGAAGGCTTTTTTCCCAAATGGTGCCATTGGAAGGTGGAGTCTTTAGGGTGTGGGACTTAGTGGAAGGAAGTTAGGGGCAAACCCTTCCAGGGGATATTGGACCCTGGTCCTTTCATCTATCTCTCTGCTTCCTAGTCACCTCATGGTGACCTCTGTCACATGCTTTCCACAAGCCCAAGGCAACAGGATTGTATTTGTGATCCATTGCTGTGACAACACTCCCAATAAAATCAACTTAAAGAGGAAAGATTTATTTGAGTGCATGGTTTAGAAGTCTCAGTCCATGGTCATTTGAATGAAGATGAGATGTTGGGCTTTGGATCACTGATTGCTTGGCTGGCAGAAAGGCCCCATCTCTGGTAGTAGATGGAGCATGTATACACCCTGGCATGAAATATAGGTCCAATTGAAATGAATAGACACTTCTCCAAAGAAGAAGTACAAATGGCCAGTAGGTACATGAAAAAATATTCCACATCTTTGGTCATTACAGAAGTGCAAATCAAAACAAAACTGAGATTCCGTCTTACTCCAGAAAGAATTGCCATTATCAAGAACTCAAAAAAAAAAAAAAAAAATAGGTACTGGCAATGTGGTGGGGGGGGGAGGGAAACTTCTGCATTGTTGGTGGGAGTGTAAACAAGTACAATCATTATGCAAATCAGTATGAAAATTCCTCAAAAAACTAAAAACAGGCTGGGCATGGTGGAGCATGCCTGTAATATCCACACTCAAGTTAGAGGCTGACACAACAGGATTGCTGGGAGTTTAAGGCCAGCTGGGGCTACAAAGTGAGTTCAAGCCTAGCCTGAACTATATAGTGAAACTCTGTCTCAAAAAGACAAAAAAAAAAAACCTTAAAAACCTAAAAGTAGACATTCCATTTGACCTATACCTCTTCTAAGTATCTTTTCAAAAAAGTTAAAGACATCATATTACAGTGATACGTGCATACCCATGTTTACAGCAGCACAAATCATAACAGCTAAATCTTAGAAAAGGCCTATATGCTCACCAACAGATGAGTGGGATAAAGAAAATGTGATATTTATATACAACAGAGTACCACTAGGCTATAAAGAGGGCAAAGGTGGGTCATTTGTGGGAAAATGGATGTGCCTTTAGTCTATGATGCTAAGTGAAATAAATCAGACACAGAAGATTAAATATTGCATGATTTCCCTTATATGAGAAACCTAAAGAATAATATTATAAAGAGCAAAATCAAAGATAGATGGTAGGAAACAAGGAGACTTTGTAGAGCTGAGAAGGAGAGCTGGGAAAAGGGAGAGTGGGGAAGGAGAGGAAGAAAAAGGGATCAAGATTTGATATGAATTTGTATTAATCCTCCAATCTAACAAAGGAAGTATAAAAGATTTATATATTGAAAATTATAGTATTCTGAAAAAAGATTGAAGAGGATGTCAGAAAATAGAAAGATATCACTTGGTCATGGAGAGGAAGAACCAACATAGTGAAAATGGCCATACTCCCAAAATTGTTATACAGATTTAATGCAATCCCTATCAAATGCCATTAGCATATCTCACAGAAGTAGACAACATACTTCTAAAATTCATATGGAACCAGAAGAGACCTAGAATAGCAAAGGCAATCCTGGGCAACAAAGACAATACGGAGGTATCACAATCCCTGACTTGAAATTATATTGCAAAGCTAATGTGATAAAATCAGCATGGTACTGGCAAAAAAATAGACCTGAAGACCAGTGGAACAGATTAGAAGATACAGACACAACTGCAAACACACTCAGCCACCTTATCTTTGACAAAGTGGCCAAACATGTTCGCTGGAAGCAGATAGTCTCTTTAATAAATGGTGCTGGAAACACTGGCTTCATACATGCTGAAGACTAAAACTAGACCCATGTCTATGACCATGCACTAAAGTCAAAATGGACCAAAGATTTAAATATTAAAGCAGAAACACTAAATCTACTGGAAGAGAAAGTAGGTCAAAATCTTGAAGACATAGGGGTGGGCAGACAGTTCATGAACAAAACCCAAACTGCACAGGAAACACTTCAAAGAATCAACAACTGGGATCTCATCCTATTAAAAAGCTTTTGTACTTCAAAAGAAATCACAAATAGAGTGAAAAGACAACACACAGAGTGGGAAAACATTTAAGCTGACTGTCGCTCAGACAAAGGACTTCTATCTCAAGCATATAAAGAATTGAAAAAACTCAGACCCCCCAAATTCAAAGACCCAGACCAAAAATGGGCATCTGAGATGAATACACACTCAGATAAAGAAATCAAATGACAAATAAATACATGAAAAAATGTTCAACATTGGTCATTTGAGAGATGAAAATTATTTTTTTTGAGAGATGCAAATAAAACAACACTGAGATTTCATCTCACCACAGTAAGAATGGCTACCATCAAGAAATCAACCAATAACAAATGCTGAAGGGGCTGTGGGGAAAAAGAAACTCTTCTCCACTGTTGGTGGCAATGTAGACTGGTGCAACTGCTGTGGAAATCAGTCTGGAGATTCCTCAAAAAATTAGGATTAGAGCTACTATTTAACCCAGCCATTCCCCTTCTGGGTATTTTCCCAGGCGAATTAAAAACATTATGCCACAGCGATATATGTGCACCCATGTTTACAGCAGCACAATTTGTCATAGCAAAATTTTGGAAACAACACAATGCCCATCAACTGAGGAGTGGATAAGAAAAATGTGTTATTTTTATACAATGGAATATTACTCAGCTATAAAGAAAGACAAACTCAAGGCTTTTATAAGTAAATGGATGCAACTAGAGACAATACTCATAAGTGAAATAAATCAGACCTGCATGTGTAAACACCATATTGTCTCCCTAGTGTAAGAACCTGAAAGAGTAAACAAAAGTGAAAGATACAATAGATATTGTGAAAGGGAAAGAAACTGCTTAATAGGAAAGAACAACTGGGATGAGGGAAAAGAGAAAAGAAAGAAAGAAGAAATGGAAACATATATATATATATACATACACGTATACACACACAATAGCTAAGATAATTGTACTACTAATTTCCAGTGGTTTATTGAAAGGAACAGTTAATGTTTAATTGTTTGAGCAATCGTATACCTATATCTGGTAATCTGAGCAACGATTTTGAAGATAACAATAAATAATACAACAACCATTATTGATTTCCTATCATCTTGTCTGAAATTCTGTATCATTTTTATAGTTTTTATTTTGTTTTGGTTTTGTTATTTTGTTTTAGTTCTTTTCCCTTTAAAATAAAGAATTTGTATTAATTCTCTATGATAAATGCATTTAATATGTATCACAAATATGTACTAATTTAAAATGTTTTCAGTAAAGCAGAGGTACAATTGTAAGGCTTGTTGGCTAACTGGCCAACTATTAGGGTTAAATCACAAGACATGGCTTGGCTGGGTTAGTTTAAAAGGCAGAAGTGGGGTTGTGGTCCTCCGGAGCTCACCCATGCAAAGCATCAGGAACCGGAGTAGTCAAGTGATGTGGTGTGCCAAGGGCTGGGAGAAACATTGTAAAAGATGGAGCAGCTCAGTTTGGAAGCACTTGCCTGGGATATAAGATCATCCATCCTGAAAATAACCCTAGAGTATGGTACACGCGTGAAGCGACCTTAGCACCCAGAAGCATGGAAGAAGTGATCACCCCACTTAAAGGGAGGTAAGCCAGCCCCAGCTGCCATGGCACATGGTGGAAGAAGGAATTAAACAGCTCAGTGACATGAGTGTATTCCCGTGGATAACACCATGTAAACTCAGAAAACTTGCCAAATGTCTTTGCTCCAAAAGAGATGGTTCCAAAAGATATGATCCTGACTAACACAGCCAGGAATTTGCCAGGGAGGAATCCCAGCTCCCCAGGAATGTGGCATAATTCCACTTCAATTACTCCATGAAAATGGTAACAGATGTGCATATAAAATCTTGTACACAAATGTTCATAATGCCTTTGTCCATCATAACCAAAGTAGACCCAAGTGTCCATCAGCTGATGAAACGGTGACCAAAACATGGTCTATCTGTACATGAAATGTAGTTCGGCCACAAAGAGGAACCTGTAAAGGAGAACAGGCAGTCACAAAGCACCACAAATACATGACTCCATTTATATGGAAATCTTTAAGGGGCGAATCTATAGAAAGAGGACTAGTGGCTGTGGGAGTGGGAAATTGGAGGAGTGGAGATAGAAGCTCACAAGGTTTCCATTAAGGCCATGAAGACATCCTGTGACTGATTGTGGCAGCGGCTGTACCACTCTGGGACTAAGGAGAAACTGCTGAATGTGTACCTTGCACTGATGAATTGGATGGGATATGAATCATACCTTAATAAAGCAGTGACATGGCCTGGAACTCCTGGCCCTGCTGAGCCCGGTCAAACACTATCTGCCATACTTGATGCCCTTGTACCTTCCATCCTCTGCTCGGACTTCGTTCCTCAGTCACTGGAGATCAGTTTACTTCTCTTCCTTGTTCCTGCCTCAGTAACCCGGAGTCAGCTTCTCCCTCCTAGGAGTTCTCATATTCTCTCTCTCTCTCTCTCTCTCTCTCTCTCTCTCTCTCTCTCTCTCTCTCTCTCTTTGTACTGAGAATCAAACTGAGGTCCTTATGCCTGCCAGGAATGTGCTGTTCCACTGAGCTATCTCCCCAGCCCTAGGCCATATCTTAGCCTCTTCCCCAGGTGGACCTCTCCTGGCTGCACAACTGGCCTCCAGTCTTCTGCCCCAGCTCTCCACAGAAGACATCCAGTCTTCCTGTGTCTTTGCTATACCTTTCTCCTTGCTGTCCTCCATAACTTCACAGGCATGTGGCTTGCCAGAGCAGCAATGAGTAGCAGCTCAATCAGGGCAAGAGCAGTGTCTTTTAAATTTTTTCGATCACCATCACGCTCACTGTTGCACACAGAAAGCACTTCATAAATGTTTGTTGACTGAAGCACCTGCAATAATCAGAAGCAAGTCCATGTAGCCATTCAGGAAGTTTTCAGTCATCTCACATCAGGCGCTGGTAGAGTCACTGGTCTGGGTGCAGAGACCACTACCATGAACAAAACAAAAGCATCCATCCTCACAATACATTTTACTGGTATATCTATTGTACATGCACATTTATTGACTTATGATTAAATTTAGTGATATATGTGTATTTTTCCCATTCTTGAGAAAAAGGATTTTCCTAGAGGAGTAAATGACCGTAAATATTCATGGTTGCCATACAAAGGATGATCAAAATTCAGAAGGGGTGAATTGTTAAAAATTTATTACAGCAAAAGATACTTGCCATTCATCCCCCTCAAAATACTCCCCCTCACTTCTAATGTTACAGCAAAAATGGACTGAACGCAGGAAGACATGGCACCGAGGAGGTCTAGGAGACAGCAATGTCATTACACCAGTGGGCCTACCTGGGATGGCTCCCAAAGAGTCAGAGCCCCATCTGGGGAGGTTTCAGGGCTTTTCAGGGGAGAGCAAGTGGGAGGTACATCAACGGATTTGGTGCATTATGATTGGTGGGTGGAGTGACATCATGGGCTGCCAAGGGTGTTAAAACATCTCAGGTTACATTGCAAGGCCATCAGTTACACATTCACTAAAGACAGGGGTCACACAAAGGAAGAAATGCTCTGTTATCAGGCTTGCTCAGGCATGCCTGCTTGGTTCTGGTGGGCATTTTTGGGCGGCCTTTATTTAAAATTTCAATTCTCCTTCACTAACACAGTTTTCCATCATTCTTGCCAGTGTCTGAAGCAGTCCTAGAAGGCCCCTTTCATATCTTATGAAATATGACAAAAGAAAAAATAGTTGTAAGAAGTAAAAAATGTTTAATTTGTCCATATTTCACTAATAAACTATAGAGAGCCCTTCCCAGTCTTCCTCATGGCCCAGGAAATTTATATTTGTATCCCATGAAAAGTATCCCATCCCACCTCATCCTGGCTCACTTGGAGCAACAGGGGGTCAGGGAAATATGCTGCCACCTCCAAAGGCTACCATCAGCACCTTGGCTGG